>NW_022170510.1:12681452-12692666 GCF_008802855.1 Photinus pyralis | reverse complement strand
TTATGTATTTATTTTTAGACTTTATTTTTAAGTGGGCGGGGTTTCACCCAACTACTGCCCCAATCCACTATACATTTAAAAATATACATGCCCGAATAAAAAAATCGAAAAATGTATCCTATGATCTATCGCATTCCAACTCTTTAGGTCCTTAAGAAGTTAAAAATAGACGTTTTCTGAATCTCTGGATTTAAAACATGCGAGTTGAAATTTGGTTGGTATTTAGCCATCTGAAACCCTATTGATTTTTGTGAACAAGTTTCAGAGTTATGGCAATTTTTTCGAGAAAAAATATGTTTGAAGCTATGGAGTTCAAAGTTTCAGGGCAGTAGGGTACTATTGATCTCTCGAAACCTAAAGTTAGGCGATGTAATCGAAAATAAAATTCAGCATACGCAGAGTGTTTTTTTTGAGAAATTAAAGTCACCATCTTCTCGATTCTGTAAATAATTGTTGGCGAATCGCCTTATTCGGAAGAACGCTCCCTCAGCTATCACTATTTTATTGGTTCTCAAAGGATGTGTCTATGGCTGGAACCTCGGCTGGAACATTATAATAATATTATTGGAATAGTAGTGTAATTAAATGGAATTGAAGGAAATTGGAGATGGATTCCCGGTGCTTCTAAACGTGTATTTCTGTGGTGGGTGGGGGTGGTAAAAATTCAGGAACAGGACTCTATAATAGCTACTACAGCTTCAAGAAAGGTTGATTCATGATAATTAATTAAATTTCCATTTTACACTCAAAAAGATAGATACGCTCTAAGCTTAAATAATAAACTGAATTACTTTCTTTGCTGCTGCTCTCTTTTTGGGCATTAGATTTATTTGAATTCGTGTTAAATGCAGTTGTTCTTTTAGTTTCCTCTCCATAGGTACCTTGACAATCAAAATAAGAAATGTTTCGTACCCAATCTTTACACAACCGGCACTTATTTTTCCAGTGTACGGACATGTATTGCCTATTAACTATTACATAAACATTACCTTTTGTTTGATTTATGTAGCAGCAGAAGTCTACCGAGTCAATTTTGATTGGTTCATCATCAACCAATAAATTTCGATTAGTACCCGAAACACCCGAGTACGTGGACCAAACAATCGTATATACTCCTTGTCCGATCTCTTTTTAAAATTTTTGCGTTTTAAATTTTACAAAAAAATAACAATGGTACATACATTGCGATTTAGATGGTGATTTGATAAGTTTCCACCGACCTTCAACGCAAATTGCAAGTGTTGCAGCAATATCCGCGCAGATTTGTGATTCGGAAAATTAAGCAATACTTCGGTAATTACCATAGACGAGGATTGCAAAGAAAGAGGGATGTCGGTCTTTTAGATCTACTTTTAATTTTCTTTCGTTTCACTATGAACTTTTTCAGTGCCAGGCAAAACATTTACATCGTTTTCTGGAGTTATTTTTAGTAAGGCTTTTAAATTCCAGTCCCAATCGACGAAGAACGTTAAACTAATAAAAGAAATTTGCAATACAGGTATGTACCGTTACAATTATCTCTCTCCTTACAAATACCGGATTCGCTTTCGGATTCTTACGCGTACCAAATTAAATCGAACTAGCGGTTACTCAAAATTGAAAGTGCTCTAACGTAAGTCAAACAAATTAAAAACATCCACCGGGAGGTTCAATCTGGCAAAGTGCTACGCGGGGTTTGCCTCCCCTTTCAATTTCCGTTTTGTCGCAAGCGTCCAAAGGAAAGATGGTATCGAATTGCAATACCATAAAAATTATTGGGAAGGAGCGGTTTAATTTTCTTATTTCGGAAACATTTTTTTCTTACTTCCTTAATTGATAAACATTACATAAGTACAGCGAGCGTTTTTCCATTGTTTCATTCAGTTTTGCTCCTAGCCTGATGATTACTATTTTTACTACTTTTTTGTAAAGTAATTAATTGACGGTAATGAGAACCTAATAAATGCCAGTGTTCAGTTTCCTAGTATGCACGCATCGGGTCTGCGGTATGTATTAAAAAACTAATTACAGTCCGAGAACTCTTCGCTTAAAAACGTCCATTATATAATAGTATAGAAAAAATGTTGTAGTAGTAACGCCGCTTCTTTCATTGATTCAGACAAAATGTTTTATGGAAGTATTTATTACAAATCAATTTATGATCACAGGATGAGTGCGGCGAATCGTATTTACATAAGTGAATAATATTCTCCCCCTTCACTTGTACGGTTTCGCATTGTGTGGTTTCGTATACACGTTGCTAAGAAACTCTTCTGTTTCGTGAAGCACCAATTATTTTCCCAATAAAGGAAGATTCTATATTTTCGTTTACAAGATTGACAAGCAAAGAACTGAAAAGCGTAACAGATTCCTCGAGACGAAATGATTTTTATGCCATCAAAGGAATTATTACCTATATTACATTACGTTACTTTTCTCGAGACCTTTCCTTAGGTAAAATAAGTCCAGGAAATTACGATATTTTCCGTTGCGCTTAATTGAATACACCTAATGCTATGTTATTGCAAAATATATCAGGTTTTGTTCACAGTTTGTGCAAGATTTCTACAAAAATAGGAATTTGAAAGGCCGAATAGTAGGTACAACCGATTTTGGTTTGAGTATAGTTGAAAATTCAGCTGGTTTCCAAACGATGGCAGGGGTTTAAAACAATCTGCACTGGAAAAAGCTAGGGACAAAGTTTCGGAATTCAATGGGATTCGAATTGTGTTTGTTGGAAAGCACCTATGCTTGATCTGTAATAAGAGAGATCGGCTCCCAGGCTTTTATAGGAAACTTCGCCCTGTGTATTTTCTTTATATTACACTTTAGGTCAAAAGGCAAAACTCATAAACTATTAAGACCTGTAATTTCATTGAAATCGTCCAAAAGTGACAGATCTGACTTGAAATTCCCCTTATCTAGAAATCCAGAGTACAGACCTGTGAAAAGAATAACTAGCCGTATGCGAAATGCTAGGAAGATTAACAATAATTGGGAAAAATCAGGAAAAATCGCTCGAATTTTGAATGGGACCATAAAAGATGGATTTTTCCTCCACCACTTGACAGTTTTCTTCTAGGTTTTCTTTGGCGAAAAATATTCATTTAAATTTTCTTTTAGAAATTTCATTGTGTATTGGTTTCCTTTAGATTCCTCTAATCTTCGTCCCTTCCTTTCCACAGATTCGCAACAGCCTATCAGACCTGATCCTGTTGCTTTCAGAATGATAATCAATGGAACTAAAATTCGACAGATGGTTGTTTGACTTGATGGTCTCATCCTCATGCGTCTGATCCTTGAACTCGTAGAAATCGATTGGCGAAGGTTTGACATCGCTGACCGACAAACAAACGAATAAAACCATCAGGTAAGGGAAATTTTTTTCTGTTTTCTTACGATAATTTCTTACTCGAATTTCGTAATGTAATAAAAACTAAGTGGGCGAATATAAAATAAAACCGAGCATATCCCTTGTACACGGGACCATTGAAATCTCTGTAATGGTGTGATATACAGTGTAGGTTAAATGTAGGCAAAGTTGTCCCTTTTTGTGACTAAAAAACGCATTTAAAAAGAAGGGTTAACTGCAACCTTCTAAATGTGAAAGAAGAGTTACAGAACCAATTGCTACATTAACTATTGCAATTAGTAGACTGGATCAAAAACAGCTCCTTGCACATTATGCTCTCCTAATGCACCAAGAGGAGAATAGTATACTGTGTATTAATGTATTTTTTGGCGAAGAATCCACGAGGTCTTAGATATGTATTTGAAGTTACGTATTTTATTGCTAGAAAGAGATTGGATCCTTTGCGAAAAATACATTACCATTTCCCTATGTTGCGTTCTACTTGGGACACACTGTATATCACTTATTATGCTCTCCTGATCGTGAAAGGATAGCGAAACACTTACTTACTCTTGAAAATCGGAACAAAAACACTTCTTCGCAACTATGTACTCCTAATACATACAGGTAGAAACGAAGCATTAAAAATCCAGCCTGATATAAACGTTTTTTTTCGCATTTTGTACTCTCCCAATAGTGAAGGGATACTTGCAAACCACTTCCCACACTTACAATTGCAATTGACAAGACCTTCGCGAACACTATGTTCTCCTAATTCACCAAATGAATTCGAAGCATTAAAACGCAATCTGACATAGAGAAAATATGGGTAAAAGTGCACGAACTTTCCTAACATTACCGTAGAAATTAAGCCGAGATCCACTGTGGTATAAAAACGATTTCTCTACTGTTTTCCTGATAGTGAGAGGATACTTGCAAAACATATCTTAGTGCTAGATTATGTTCTCCTAACATTTTAAGAGAAAAATCGAAGAATGAAAGGGTCTGGCTGGTACTTATAAAGAAATTTTCGTTACTTATGTTCTGTTGCAGTTACTTTTTCCAATTTGAACCAAAAGTCACTCATGTTCTCCTAATAAATTAAAGGAATAAAATGGAAATTCAGAAACCTAGCCTGCTATAAATAAAATTTCTTTGCTTGTTATATTCTTGAGAATGAGAAAAATTCTTGCAATTCCTTGTAATTACTTTTGTAATTAAGGGCACAGTCTGTGGGCAATTTTTTCTGAGAATCTGGATCTCTTGTCAGAATTTCCATAACACGCTAGTTGTTGTAGAAGGCACAAGCTACCACTTTCTTAGTTCCTATGGACGTTAAGAGGAGAAAAAAAGAAATTTGAATGCGTAGCCATCATAGCTATGTTGATTCAGCAAGATCTAGTTATCCGTGGATGTTTTGTTTACAAATGAATGTAAAACATTGGATTTTGAAGGTTATGAAAAAGGATAGAGTGACACGTCATTATTTTTGTTTGTCCTATATCTCATTCAGTAAAAATCCAATATGGCGTCCATAAGAAATAAGAAACTATCAGCCTGTAGCTTCTACATCTAGCATCTTATGGAAATTCAGATTCAGATTCTCCGAAAAAAGGGCGGGTGCTACGAGAACCGTCTATTTCCGACCATTTAAGCTAGGGAAAATAAAACGAAATTTGGCAACTTAGGTTAAAAATTTAAATTTGAAAGTTATGAATTTTAACTTTTTGGCATAAGCCAATATCTTGGATTTAAAGTTTTAAAAGTTTGCAATTATACTTGGAGTTACAACTGCATTAAGATTCATTTGGTATGTAGTTTTATCGCAATAATAACGCATTAATTAATTTCAAATGGCTAGAAATGATCTAAAAATGTAAATATATCACAATCCTTAACCGAAGCCGAGCTGTTAGGTATTACCGTCAAATAATAATTTTCTAGAGCCCTATTGATACGTTGACTTGTATTATAAGTAGTTTTTTTTATTAATAAACCGACTTGACTTGACTTAAAATTACTGAAAAATTTAATATGTATAAGTAATTTAAAACTTTATGAAGTTTTGAAAAGGATCGTTTCAATCTTATGGCAAACAAATACCAAAAATTTAAGTTACATCTCGAAATGTTAGCCCCAATCTTCGACTTACAACCCAAAATCATGACGTTTGAAATTTTGAGTTGCATGTCAAAATGTTTGGTCTAACTCCGAGTTATAAAGTGAACTTTTAAAATTTCATTTTACGATAAAGATCTAAAAAAGTTCTTCCGGACCTTTGTGGTTCTAATATAAGACTTTTCTCGGTTGCGTTGTGTACTTTGCATATGACCTCAGTAATCAGTATCCCAGTTGTGTACATTTTTGAATTCTTTGAGTCGTTTAACATTCGTTGATTTGGCGAATAGGGAACCGCTTTAATTTCAGTTGGTTGCTTACTCAACGGCAAATTAGGACGTCATATTTGAAAGATCCTGTATTGAACTGCTAGTATTTTTAAGTCATTCTTAACCATTACTTAACCGAGTAAATAGTGGTTCAGTCAAATCCTATACGTTTTGGGAAAAATTAAGAAATGCGCAAGATGTACGTAAACCTCAATTCTAAGCCATCTCTCTTAAAAAATTGAGTCTCGAGGATCAGGATTTGGAAGTTTCTCTAACAAGGTTTCTTCCATCACCTGAGTTTAATAGGGATTGGAATGCTTATTTGTAGCCCCGCGAATTAGAACCATTTGCTTAATTGGGTTTAAATGAAATAACACACTAGTTAATGAAAATAGTAGTTCAATGTAACGAATTTACTTCACCTCAATTGGGCACATGCACGTATATGTACATCCGACGTGAAAATGGATTAATTTTACCATTTAAAGGAGGTTAAATTTGGCCCATTTTAAAGAGAAAATTGCAGTTTTCCAAAAAAAATTATGGGTGCAATTTCCATTTAAGTAAACGACCATTTATTTTCGTGTGCTAATAAAATCGATTAACTCGCGCGGAAATTGAGCCATCAAATATGTTCCATAACACGCTAGTTGTAGAAGCCATAAGCTACCACTTTCTTAGTTTCTATGGACGTCACATTCAATTTTACGGAATGAGATAGAGGACAAAAAAGAAATTTGAATGCGTAGCCATCATAGCCGTGTTGATCCAGCAAGATCTAGTTACCCGTGGATGTTTTGTTTACAAATGAATGTAAAACATTGGATTTTGAAGGTTATGAAAAAGGATAGAGTGTGACACGTCATTATTTTTGTTTGTCCTATATCTCATTCAGTAAAAATCCAATATGGCGTCCATAAGAAATAAGAAAGTATCAACCTGTAGCTTCTACATCTAGCATACTACGGAAATTCTGATAGGTTGAAAATTTAAATTTGAAAGTTATGGACCTAAATTTTAACATTTTGTCATAAGCCAATATCTTGGATTTAAAATTTTAAAAGTTTGCAATTGTACTTCGAGTTACAGCTGAATTAAGGTTCATTTAGTATGTAGTTTTATCACAATAATAATGAATTAATTAATTTCAAATGGCTAGAAATCATCTCCTTAAATTGATCTAAAAATGTAAATATATCGCAATCCTTAAAAATGATGAAAAATCACTAATCTCCTCTGAAAATGATCGTTTCAATCTTATGGCAAACAAATACCAAAAATTCAAGTTACATCTCGAAATTTTAGACCCAATCTTCGACTAACACCCGAAAATCTTAACGTTTGAAATTTCAAGTTTAATTTTGAGTTGCGCAGCGAAATTTCAGATCTAAAAAAGCTCTTTATTTATTTATTTATTCATTCGTTGATTTGGCGAATAGAGAACCCCTTCAGTTGGTTGGTTACTCAAGGACAAATTAGGACGTAGTAGTTATTTGGAAGATCCTGTATTGAACTGCAAATAGTATTTTTAAGTCATTCTTAACCATTACTTAACCGAGAAAATAGTGGTTAAGCCAAATCCTATACATTTTGGGAAAATTAACAAAAATGCGCAAGACGTAAACCTCAATTCTAAGCCATCGCTCTTTTAAAATTGGGTCTCGAGGATCAGGATTTGGAAGTTTCTCTAACAAGGTTTCTTCCATCACCTGAGTTTAATAAGGATTGGAATGCTTAATATTTCAGTTACTATTTTGTAGCCCCGCGAATTAGAACCATTTGCTTAATTGGGTTTAAATGAAATAACACACTAGTTAATGAAAATAGTAGTTCAATGTAACGAATTTACTTCGCCTCAATTGGGCACATGCACGTATATGTACATCCGACGTGAAAATTGATTAATTTTACCATTTAAAGGAGGTTAAATTTGGCACATTTTAAAGAGAAAATTGCAGTTTTCCAAAAAAAATTATGGGTGCAATTTCCATTTAAGAAAACGATCATTTATTTTCGTTTGCTAATAATCGATTAACTCACGCGGAAATTGAGCCATCAAATATGTCGGTAAAACATTAGACCTTTGGCCACTCCAGCGTAGAAAGGTACTGAAATACGGTTCCGCATAATTTATGCCTGGTTGACGAAACACTAAGGGAAGGCATTTTCCGAAGCATTTTCCGTGATTTAAGGAATTTATACGCAATGTCATCGTTCTAATTCGAAGTGAATCAGCTTAAAAATAAAAGTGACACACATACGTCGAGATTTCAGGTAAATGTCAAGAACGTTTGGGAAAGTGTTTAATCCTTGCATATCTGAGAGGCGTACAAAAAATATTATATAAACAAAACAACGCGGAGCATCACGCGAAATTGAAGGTAATTATCGATATGGAGTGTAATTTAATTAATAACCGAAACTTTCTCGCCCTCGTCGGTATTTAAACATTACCTACGAAATTAGGAAACGTTTTGGATTGTGCAATAAAACTAAACGCTCCGGTATGTGGAAACTAGGAAATTACAATTAAATTCCATTCACAATTTGTAATATAAATTCAGATTAAACAATGAGTAAAATTAGGCCAATTTATTTTATATTAAAGGTAGCGTAGTATGCAACAGTAAAGAGACGTTGGCCTTGTTTAAAGAGGTTGCAAAACAATACCGTACCTAGTAATGATTAATCCGAGTGTTGCCAATCTTTCGTGTCAGTATCTAAATATTTAATAAGGGAGAAAATTCGACGACCTATATTTTAATATTGCAATATTTTTGTTCAACTTTGGATTACCTTGTGCGGTGGTCATGAGCCATCGGTTGAGCAGAACCGATAAAATAAAAAAAATTCGATGACAATGCCCCATTTTATAATCCTTTATAACACATCACATAAATTTAAAACATCATAGGCGCGGGAGACGAGAAAACACGCTCACTAAACAGTAATTATACTACGATGCATCGACTTAACAAGCACGCACCGCGTATCAAACTGAAAGCTCGCGTGAAAATCCTTTCACAAATACGGCTACTATCGGACTGGTACCAGCGGTGAAGTAGTAGACCTGCTCCCGGAGAACGTAATGTAAATGAGAAATGAAGAAGGAGATTGCGCGATCTGCACTTGCTCAATCCTGCCGAAATCCTGAATCCGTTGTTTCCAGATTAAGGTGTTAATAAGTGGCTCTACAAATTTCCGATTTATTGTTCGGGATTATTTCTAACAAATTCGTTTCTATTGTATTGCCCTTTACAAGCGAACACGTTTCGGCAAAGGAAAAATTGACCGTGACATGAGATTTTCACTTTCTGTTAGTTATTCAACTGGAAATGTCAAGGGGAAGTGATGATCCAAAGGATTACTACCCTTTTAACTTCTGACATACCGCATGCACGAGATTTAAAAAAATTGGTTTAACTATAGCACCTGTTTGCATAATAATTCACTTATTAATGATTGATCGCCTAGCATTTCCGTAAATATATAATGGGTTGTTAGTCCATTTAGCTAACTCTTCCATCATTTGTCTGTATGTTCGACAAGAAAATTAAAAGGGTTCCATTTGGAACAAAGGATTTCACATCGGCTTATAGACCCTACAAGATTATTGGGAACCGCGTGAAAGGTTTTCGTGAAAAACAAACCCGTAATTGTGACAATTCCGTTCCTTCTTCTAGGATATAAAGCAGAAATTGAAATCGGCGACAGACATATCGAGCCTTGTACGTAGATCGCTCTTTTTATGGCATAACAGAGGGAATAGCGCATGAAAGAGGAAAGATGTGATCGCTCTTTGTTTGGGGTGTTATTTAAGGTAAATGTAATTGTTGTGCTTCACCGTTTAAAAGTGCTCGTTGAAAGGTTTATACTGTTCTCAGTTTTCCCCCTTAGCGTTGAAGAATATAAGCTTTGAAAATGACCTCTAATTTATGATAGTGAAATATGTAAGTTCTTCAACTACATTAATGTAATGTAACCGACTAACGTTTCTGCAAATAAATAAATTCATTTTTTCCTAAAGCTATGAAACGATGTTCTATTCTGAAAATATTTGAATTCTGTACAGTAAAATTACGTCTTATACTTATTAAAGCAGCTTTATATCAAACTTCCCCTCAGTATTAACTATTTGGATAAGTAAACGTACCTATTTTCTACAAATTCTCTCCAACCACTGTTCTGTTACCACTGCCATTTTAATTTTATCAATGTTTGATTAATTTCTCTTTGGATACCTATCTATTTTTTGTTGATATGCTGAATTTCTTTAATTTTCGCGTTATATTTACTATAGTCAAACATGCAATATTCAAAAGTCTTTCTCCTGGTCTTTCTTCATTCATTGCTGCAGTCCTATACTCAGCCCGTTCATCAACATCCTCTTGATAGGGGCAGTTCTCAATCCACATCTAGTAGGGCTAAGGCATAGTATCAGAGTCGAACAAAATCGAAAAGCACAGATTAATTAATTAATTAATTAATGCCAAATTTTTTTATAATTTTCAATTTGCCTTTAAAAAACCTTTCTGTTTCGTAAACGGAGGAAAATAAACGTTTTTAGCGCATTTTTGCAAATTTATTTGTAAAAAGTAGCTTTTAATCTCACTTTGGCTGGCTGGCTGGCTGGCCGGCTGGCTGGCAGCAAATGTGGGCGCGTAGAAGAACTCTTGTAGAAAGGCAACGGGTGTACGTGTATCTACAAGGCCGTGTAATTTGTAAACCTTGAGGACAGGGCTACATGATGTGGGGTTGGCGAAATCTGGGCGTCATCCTCGAGCGTAGTATACTAACGTGAAGGTTTTTCAGTTTTTTCCTATCTTCTACTACAGTTTTGGTCCGATTCTTTTCAAATTGGTGTCGTCGGAAAGATGTTGTAAACGTGCACAACTCCTGCGTGGCGAAATTTTGTTTTTTGGCCTAGGGGCGAAATTAACGACCTTTTGCAAGGCGCGCGCGCGCGTCTTCGAGAGGTAGTCAACTTCGGGCACGTTTTACCTTCCGTTGCGAATTCTGTCACGCGTTTTAACGTTTCGTAAATCTCGAATGGCTGTCTCTCTTTCTCGTGTCGCCAATAGAAGCTCGAGCAATGAGAAGTGCCCCCCCAAAAATTAAGTACTATCTTGTGGAAGGTTTTTAGCGAGATCCACCAAAATGTGGGTGTAATATAAGTATGCACCGAAAAAGGAAATGTGGTAGCCTCCGACACGATGTTACTGATGGTGGAGTTAAATCTTCAAATGCGAATTGCAGGTGAACGGGACATCGGAAGTGGGTACCGTCAAAGGGAATGTGGTATCCTTCGACAAGATCTTTTATTCATGGTTGAGTAAAAAGTGGCTAATAGAATACTGATCTACCACACAAAAATGCGCTGAAGTCCCACGAGGACTTTGATAATTTTTTTATGATATTAGCGTCTTCTATTTTTTTGTTGACCTAGAATGTTAAATTCATATTGCTTTGGTACAGTGCTAAACTGTCACCCGGATT
>NW_022170510.1:12617288-12681352 GCF_008802855.1 Photinus pyralis | reverse complement strand
AACTACTGACTTGTGAACGAACATACCTAAACCAGGCGCTGGCGTGAAATAATTAAAAATTATTTTAACCACAACCTCAAGGTTTTAGCTTAAAACGTTGCTTAATGTGACTACGTTAAAAGATCAACTATCCAATTCCCATTCCAGCGCCTGGTTCGACTGCGGCAAACCAGTTTGTACATCCGGGCAATACCCGCGTATTTTAAACTTTACCTTTTGCATTAAATTAACTGAAGGTTCTGCTACAGGGTAGATGTTGATTTGAAATAAGAACAAATGCCTTCACGGTTTCCTTTATTGTAGCACCTTACACTAATTCTTACACTAAATGGACTGTATTTACCAACTACGCTTACTGAACTAAACTTAAGCCTAGAAAACATATGAATATATAAAGTAAGGTGGTTAGGGAGTCCTTTTCCCAAAATGGGCGGAAACTGCCGCTCGTTAATCTTGGCGTGTCGAATTATGAGTTCGCTCCCTAACAATAACAAAATACGATGTACCAAAACAAATAATGCAGTCAATTTTGTCGCTTCTCCAAAAGAAAAGAAAACCCTCTTGCCTTTCTTTTTTTTTCATTTTTTGCCTCTTGCACTATTTCTTCAACAGAGGTACCTAATGCTAGAGGAACACGTGCCATGGTCTGGTCGCCCACCAGAGCCCTGCTCGGTCCGCCTCGCTCCCTTCCGTCTCTGGGGACAACCCGAACCCCTGAGAAGTAAGAGTTTTATCGGAAAAGCCACAATCCATAGCAAGGTTCATAATTTTATAGCTGCTGTCAGCTTTTTTTTTAATTAAATTTTTTTAAAGTGCACATTTTCATTAGGATCATTTGATAGAGATTTTCTTTCTATTTTCGATGATATAACATCTAAGTACCCTTATTTAAGAAAATTTAAAAAAAAATTATTATTATTAGATGAGTAAGATTAATCTAGATATCCTATATCAAAATAAAACAAATGAACGTGTAAGTTTCTTATTAAACCTTGAAGACAAAACTAAATTAGCAATAAAATGGTTTTCATCCCAATGAACGTTCAAAATGTTCACCAAGCAAATGCCGTGGCATAACCTATCACAAAAAGCTTGAAAAAAAATCTCTATCAAATGAGCCTAAGAAAGTGTGCATTGTTATTTAAAAAAATTCAATTGTTTTTCCTTTTTCAATTGTTAAAAACAACTGAATGCAGTGTAGAAGGTTGTGAGTGGTTATTCAATATAGAGTGCAACCCTTTGTTATTTAATAGCCTATTACAAAGTGGAATTTAAAAAAATCATTCGGTAATCAAAGTTATATTAAGTAAATAAAGTAATATTTAAAAAGTTCTAATAATTGACATGAAAAAACTGATACCAGACATTTGTCCCAGCGCAATTTTGTATAGGAGTCATTGATCTTGCAAATCACCGCAAAATAGTTGTCATTTTTAGTTACGTAATGGTTCAGATTGTGATCCTATTACCTCTAATCACATAATTCCGCGACACTTGTTTATTGAATAAACAATTTTATTGGTAGCACTACCTGCAGTTATGTCAATGTATCACCTTTTTGGTTGCACTTATTTTTGCGTGTCTTTGTACATTACCACCTTTAACAGAAAATGACCACTATTTAAGCTGCTTACGTACGATATGAGTTTTTAACACGCAAAAATTTGTTAATCATTTTTAAGTACTTTTTAATGTATAAAACACAAAGAACCATATGATTAAGAAAATTGGTGTATTTCAAAAAAGATTTAGAGCGGCGATTCTCTGAAAAACTGCCACCGTCCAAGCTTAAATGTTGTAGATGAGAACAATTCGTTCGCGCAGAGTTTATTACACCTGTCACCGGAATAAATTATCATATTAAACTGCACACAAGTACTTTAGTTTGTTAATCACGTGTTGTTATCAAATTTATTGCCAAATAAAATAACACGCACTCTGTATTAGCTGCATTCGTAACCACAAACGAGTTAAGTGGAATGATGTGCTTTACGAATTTTAAATTACTTCACTCACCCCAATGTAACAGTCGCGTGAAATATTGAACCCTAAAATAATTTACACGTTATTCGATGATAGGGTGCAAGTTTCGTTTAAATTGCTATACGTTTATAAGTAGGGGTTAGGTAAAAGATCGAGTAAAGTAAAACACATAGACTCGATTACTTTTACATCACAAATTAATGCTCCAGAAGAAGAAACCAGGACAAAAAATAAAAGCGGGAAACCGATGATGCGTGAAACGGCAATTAATGAACTATAAGGTAGGTAGAAGGATCGTAGTTCATTCTTCCGATATAATTGGAGGAGACAATTATCTTTGGTTTACTTCACAAGTAATCCCCGCTTGTGAATGTTAATCAAACTAATTCGTTGTAATGGTAAAGTTTTCGCAAAATGTGTATCATGATACAGAAATAATAATTATTCAGTAATGGCATCAGATTTAATCTCCGGTAATGATAGTAAACTCCGATCCAATTAAATGCAGCAACATATCGCATTCCTCTTCCTCTTTCTTACCTTATTTCAACTCAATTACTATCTAACAAGCTTTATTAATAAATAATGTCATGTAAAGTTGTACCAGGAAGTATTGGTAGTGGCGACGATGTTCTAGTTTAGATCGCACTGTAGATCCTAATGTAATTACATAGTTTTTTAATAGTATATTAAGATACAAGTGTATAATCAAGTCTTTAAAGCACGCGCAACGAGTTTAAGGGCACGACGCAAAGCGGAGTGCCTTTAACGTTGCAAGTGCTCTAAAGACCAATTATACACGTGTATCTTATAGTATTTTTTATTATACCTGCAGTATAATTTAAAAATAGGAAATACAATGAAGTCATATTGACGTTATACTCGAATACATGTCTAAGTAAGTGGGCTGGGTGTTCGTAATTTCACGATTGTCATGGAAATGTCACTTGACGTTTGCTTATAAAAATCATCGTCTTTGTGAATTAAACGATTTCCGTTGAAAAAGATAATACACCGTCCATTAAATCGCTTGTTGTAAAATCTAAACAAACGTTGGTAGGTGTAAAATCCAGTAAAGCCTATTATAAAGAATATGAAAAGTTGTTTCCATGGATGAATGGAAGTTACTTACGAATACAGTCTTAAATGCATCCATAATGCTGGCATATATGAAGGAAATGTCAAAGGTATTTAAATCTTCTATATTTTGGTGCATTCATTTAAAACTTTAAAACAATGCTGCGATTAAAAAGTGGAACAGATTTGAAAGCATACCCTAAATTTCGCGCGTTTGTGAAAGCTTCAACCAAAGGATAGGTACAAAAGCCAAAGAAATGTTCTGCATTTACAGAAAGCGACCTAAGAGGATTTTTTATTTCATCCAGATGACAGTTCAAAAGTCATACTTGAAGTATCGTTACTTAGCAACTTTAAAGCACGTGTGTTTTAAAGGCCCTTTTTCGCACGCATTTGAGTGTTTAAAACGGAAATTGTGATTCAGGTATAATAAATAGTTATTTATATAACAAGAGCGCGAAGTTCAATTTCGCGCATTGAGACTGAAGGTATTTTGACGAGGCGAAGCCGAGTTAAAATATCAGTCAAATGCGCGAAATAACTTCGCGCTAGCGTTATATACAATATTTTTTCTACAACTGAACCGATTATTAATTAAATTTGCTGTTTAAGTTCAACTTTGTCCCGTGCGCGAAATACTTTTTTTCACTGTTGACGATTTCGCGCACGTTGTCAAGAGCAACCTTGCTTATTAATTAACCGATTAAAAATCTAGTACTTCGCGTTTCGAAATCCGTCAGAAAATGACAAGTTTTTTTGACAGTTGTAGAAAAAATAGTTTTTATAAATGTCTTTAGTTGTTTGCTTCATGCTTGAGAAGAAATTTGACATGTTTTAAGTTACTTCATCCAAGAGTGTTCTAGCAGCTATAGTGGTAACTTTACTTGCACACTTATCAACACAATATGTTTTCATATTTATTGTAAAGGTAGCAAAAAATACAAGACCGTGCAGTACAGCACAGCACATGCTAAAAAACTGTTTCGGAATACACAAAAAAGTAATAGAACTGTCATTTTTCCAAAATATAATCCTGCCTTTTATTAAATTTTTGGATTTAATTATATTCTATAGATTTCTAACATTGACCATACTTACCTCAAAAATACTACAGACTCAATATGGAACAGTTCATTCAATTTATCTCAAAGAATAATTGAGTTTTGCACGAAAGCACGAAATAAATTCGTAATGCGAGAAATAAATTCCATGAATCAAAGTTCGTCCTAGAATGGAACATCCTGTATATTTTTACATAATTTGAAAGAAAACAATAATGCAGATAACACATCTTTAATATATGAAACCCAAAGCATTAAGCATCCAATGTAAATTATTACATCCTTAAACAATAATACGCAAAAAAGGAACACTAACTTGAAAAGTTAATTAACCAAACAAAGTGAAACAAAACAAACCTATATACAATTCCTTGGAATTTAATGAACATCATGCCGAGAGTTGAAACGTATTGTATTTCCATCAATTTCCCCAGGTCAGGATAAAACAAACAGAAAAGTTCATTATAAATGATATTTATAATCAACAACAGGTATTTGTTCAGTAATTACATCGCTTCCCTAACGATGTTGAAAAATAGAAAAGAGGACGGTCGAATTTCAAATACCTAGATGTTACAATCAACATTTCTGGTTGTCTATCCAATTATTTACTTAGGTGCAATGTAAATTTCGCCCTTAAGGGGTTTTAGAAATATGAGATTAACAGAAGTTTTGGCTTGATCTATTTTGAGGTTTTAGAAAGAGTGCAATCTCAACCTTTGGGCATATACTTCTGATAAAAAAGATTTGAATATAAACGCGAGCTGGCGGCTTATGAAAATGCCATTTAGAACAAAGGCCTTTATATGACAATGGAATTTTTCCGCTCGAGGATTTACTTTGTATGAGTGTATTTCAAAAGCTTTTATTTGCTAACAGCTACATAAAGTAAGAGTTTTCTTGGTGATGTTTTAAAGAGTTATAAAGAGAAAAAAGTGAAATGATGACAGAGGAAATCTAATAAAAAAGTTTTCGGGGATTTTAAATATTCATTTTTCTTATCGGCCAACTGAAGCTTATCTCTGTTAAAGGTGGATAATGGCCGAGAAACAAAGGGAAATGTAATCAGAAAACTCAAATGTTTCTACACTACCGTAATAAATTATTTACGGAGAGAACGCTAATGTAGTACACTTATAACGTTCATTAAACCGGGCACCTTTTATCTTTTTCTAATGCATTAGGTAGTCTGAAAGCAAAAGCGCTTCATGTGGATTTTCTCAACGTACCTTGTCCAGATTTGTAATTACCAATTACAATGCTATTAAAACATTTCAAGACTTGTTTGCTTTTATGCTCAGGAACTGAAACAACCGTGCGTTATTAAGGCATAAATTTTCCACCTTCTACGTAACAACCAAAATAATTAAACCATTTTCCACACAACTTATTGCACTACATGCTTTTCTAATTACGGACTAATCTTATCTTGTTTTTAGAGTTTTAAGCTTCCACCTGAATACTGTAACGTAAATTTAATTACGTCGTTTATTTATTTACAATAATTAAATAATTTACAACAGTCTTAAAATGGATTCATTTATAACTTGGGGATGTTCTAGAATAACAGGTCATTTTTCCCGGAAGGCCTTTGCTCTTGATCGCCTACTCTGACTGATCTTTCAAGGCGATAATTCAATTTATGTTAACTGACCAAAAGCAAAATTTTGAACGACCACGGATTGTTCGCACAAACGGTGATATATACATATAAAAAAAGCATGAACATGCCGTTAACTTCAAGAAAACTACTTTACGATGCCCAAATAGCTAAGTAAAGGATATGAAACGTAGTACAAATGAATCTTCGGAGTAATAGCAGGTAAAAAAGTACTATAGTTCATGGCACCTCGATGTCTATCGAGATTTCTGTAATGTTCGCTAAAATACTAAACATTCTAGAGCGAAACGAGGAATTGAATTGGTCTTGTCTGTAAAATAACTCTTTTTGAAAAGTGTATGATACTATTGCTCTTCTAGTATAAAAACGGTCACGTCAATCATCGTAGGTAACCGCCCACTGCAAAACTGGTCGCCTGTGAGGTGTATACAAATTATGCTATTATACTTTCATCTCAATCTAGCCCATGCGTAGGAAAAGACATGTTTTACAGTGGGCGGCTACCTGTAACTGTTTTTACACTAGACGACTTATAGTAATCTTAGTCGTCGGGGGTATCGAGGGTATATTAAAGCTACTGCATATTTGCGAATAAGTAAAATACCCTGTGAAGCACACGGATGGAGGAGCTACCCGGACACTTCATTAGTAGTCCCTTACAGTTTCATGCTGGCATTCGAAAATGATGCGGAAAGTTTGTTTGAGCAAATTATATAATTTTGCATCTGCTCCCTCCCAATTTTCCGTATAATTAACCGTAAAACAAACCTAAATAAAACATTAACTACACATTTGCGGTACTTCCGAATAATTGAAGCTGTGCTCTTGACGAAGATGAAATTTTAATAATAATGCGCCTCATTATATTTACGTAACTGTATATAATTGTGTTCGCGAAAAAAAATTTAAATACGCCGAGATATTAATTCCAGCAGCTTCGCTCTTTTGTTTACCGATGCCGCTTCGTTAATGAACAACAGTACGTATAATTAGTCTTATTCTGGACCCACACAAAAAATTGTATCGTTGCACCCCAAATACGAATTGTGTAAATAATTCTTTTTGAGAATTTCGAGTGTGTTAACTAATTAATTATTAAAGCAAACGGTTGCCGTACTGTGTTTTTATTACTTGTGTACTCTACGTGAGGAAATTGTAAACTGGGGTCTATTTAGTTTTAAACTTAGGAAAGTTAGTAATCGATAAAATGTTAATAACATAAACGTACTACCGAGAAGGTTGGTTACTTTGCAAATATTTACAAAGCAATTTGCATAAGCGAACTACAAATAATTTTGAAGAGTGAGAATGCCACCATCAGCAAACTGATTTAAAGGAAGATGCATTAGGTATATTACCAATACAAAGCATTGGCCACAAGATTAGAATACGCACTCGTCTAATGGAAAAAATTGATTAAAATATCAACATAGCAGTCGCTCATAGATGTTTTTTTTTGTTTAAATAATTTTGCCAAGAACAGTTTGCTTTGCACTTCTGGAAAATTAGTTTTAAGTACCCCATTCAGAGGTGGCTATCCTTTAGAATGATTTTTTCACATTGCTTCAAAGGTTCATTAATTTTAGTGAGAGTATGAAAATAAATGGAAAGGAAGAAAACTGAGAATGTTTAGAAATGGCCGAGAAATTTATTAGTTAAGATTACCCTTAAGAAATTCCAATTTATAAAATCAATGTTGTGGGGTGAAATTCTAGTAGCTAAATATGACAACGTTGATACACATAATCACATTTTTAAAATACCATATCAAATATACCCAAATAACTTGTAATGGCTTAGTTAGATTTACAAGGGTTGAAGATCCTACATGCATTAAATGAAATTAAATCTTCGCGGCATAGGCAAAAATTTCAATTTGACACTTTGTTCTTGAAATTGAAGCAAATCACTGACTTGCAAGTAGTCAAAACATTTTATTTCTCAAATTTTGAATCATTGCTGAGATATGGTGTAGGTTTTTGGAGATAATTCAACAAATGTTACACGAATTTTTATTCTACAGAAAAGAGCAATTAGCCTAATGTGCAATCTAAGCTTTCGACGTGCATTTGATTTCATCGAAGCGTATTTCAATCATTCATTTTGTGATTTCTTTACGTGTTAGTTGTAGAATATCGTTATCTTTTACAGTTTTATTAAGTACTTGTTTTATTGGTTACAAACCACGTTTCATTTGATTTGTCCTATATCCAGAAATTGTAATCTATTGGATTAATAAACATGTACACGTTTTTATCGCTCTTAATTCCAGACATACTTTAGTTCACGTTCGCTATGAAGAGGTATATGTTAAATTTTTCTATGTTAAAATAAAAGGTTAAGCGACCGCCACAAACTCTAATTTTTTTATGGGTTTATGGACGATAAAAGAGATGAGGTCCTTACAGCAACCATGAACTTTAAACGTTACATGTAAATGGGAATCTTCGCCCGACGGCAAATTTTCTTCGTTGGGACTTCGACGAATGCCAAAAGCTGTGGAACGCAGTTATTTTATGAATTCTAGTTATAGAAAATTGCAAAGAAACTACAATTTCCATTAGTGTAACTGTATGGGGTTAATTAGTTCGTACTGCAACTTAATAGCACTTATCAAAAAGGTGAAATACGATACGATTCTCAGACTTTATGGTCCTATGGTTCCTAAAGTAATTGAGAAACAAAGACCTCACAAAAAACAAGCATGCATAAAGATATACACATCTTCTGCCTTGAAATCGACCAATTTATTCTTCAAATTCTAACCAAAAAACCGAGCCAAAAATGATCCGTCACATCTGGAAACTAATTTCGATCCCCTAATTTTTTACAACCAGAAATTTTCGAATGATGCTCAATACTTTACTCAAATCCACAATATCACAATTTTACATTTTTATAAATGAATTGATTGCACCAAATTAAAAAAAGTTTACAGGTTGTATCTAATTTCATTTTAAGTACAGAGATCTCACATATTAACATAGATAGAGAGTTGGTTAAATGGGCAAAAATGATCCTCGAGTTATGCCTAAATAAAATCAAAAAAACCAAAGTTAACTCCTTTAAAGTTTTCTAAATATGGCGAAAACTACCATAATTGACGTTCTTGATTTTTGGCTTTTAAATCGGGATTTGGGGAGGTATTTAAAAACTAAAATGAAGTTTTTCTGTTCTTTTAGGTGATGGAAATGAATTTTCGTTATCATTAATAAGTACTTTGATACCAATTTTTGTTTTTCATGAGAGCCACTTTGAAATTTTAGGACAACTAATAGAGAAAAATCATGATTTCAAAAAATACGGAAGCTATACAATTTGAGAATACTTTAGGAAAGAAATTGAACAATGCCACATGAGAGCAGGCCGTTCGAAAACATTCCTAATTCAAAAAATTAGTCTGGCCATTCAGCGCGGCAATGCTGCTAGTGTTATGAGCACTTTTCCTTCTACAATCTCTTTAGATGAAATTTTCTTCCTCTCTTAAATCTTAAAACCTTTTTTAAATGTTCGAATTATTTTATATAATATTTAAATAAAATCAAATCAATTTGTGGAAATATTTATATTACATTATGTTTATAAAATATCAAAAATAAATTCAAAATTAAAAGAAAAACATTTTGAGTGACATTTTATTTAGTTTCAATAATAGCAACATCCATGGATTATATTAAACGCAAAAAAAAGCAGTAGGTTTCCTTAAATCTCCTCGAATTAATTTATTTTCAACCAACCGGCGCTCCTGCGTATAATGTGCGAGTTCTCCAGAATTATTTAAACCGAAAATTCGCAGATAGATAGTTAGGAACAAATGGATCCAAATTTTGACCTACGAGATCTCCGAATCTAGCACTGTTAGATATTTTTACTTTAGAGCTTACGTTAAAGATCAGGTATATTCTGTAACTTTGAATTTACCATTGAAGAGTCGAGGGAGAGAATTATCACTGCATATAGAAATTGTTCGAGGGTTCACATTAGACGTGGTTCAGAAGAAGTTTTGAGAGGATGCGTAGTGGTTCTAGAAAATCAAGGGGTCAATTTGAACGTTTATTATAGTTTTTCGATTCGATTATTGAAAATGTCACTTAAAATTTTGTTCTTTTATTTTTGAACTTATAGATAATATTATAGATTTTTTGTAAATACCTCCCCAAATAAGTATAATATTTTGAAGTGAAAAATCAAAATTTATCTTATTTTTCGCCATATTCAGGAAACTTTGATATAGTTTATGGCGGCCGATACGGTCGGTGTTTCTAATGCTCCTAGTAAACCGTGTAAAAAATGTAATAACGTACCCGTAAATGGTCTTAAGTGTGTTACATGTGCATCACTAATACACCCGGGATGCATTAAATACTTAAAAAACGTTGTTATGTTAACTGATACTACGGTAAATTGCTGTGTAAATAATGCGAATATTGAAATCGTGCAAAATAATGACAAGGACATCGACGCAATGGATAATAAACTTAATGTAAGTAATTCCACTGAAGTACATTATTTAAAGGAAATAATTAAGCAAAAAGACTTCTCAATTAAATGTTTAAATGACACGGTTAATGCCCTAAGGGAACAACTTAAACTGATAAACTTTTTTCAAAATTCTACCTTGACTACAAATTCAAATGGCGAAAAAAGTCATCCCAAAAATCTTAAGACAGAGGCTAAATCTAATAGCTCAACAACAGGTAAAGACAAGAAAAAATCATATGCCAATGTGGCGCAACATGCCCAAAACGAGTCTAATCAAAGTAACAAGGACGGTAACCTCGACGGTAACAGTTCCATGAACTTTCAACTCAGTTCTGCACCTAATCAGAAAGATACGCCACACGTTTCCACACAAAAGGACAAACCTAAAGACAAAATAACGCCGCAAGCTATCAGTGGATTTGCTTCTGGTCCTGGCGATTCTACGGACGAAACCGCAAAAAACAACCATTTCACTACAGTAACGAGGCACAAACGGTCCCTCAAACCTCGCACTCTCTTATCAGGAAGCGCGACAAATGGAACGCTACTGGGAGTCCAAAAGAGGATGCATTTCCACGTATGTCGGTTGCACCCCAACACGAATGAGCAAACTCTCATTGAGTACCTACGAAAAAATGCAATTTTAGATGCAGAAGTGGTAAAGCTGACTTCCAAATTTCCTGACATATATTCCTCGTTCAGAATATCTGTGGAGGAAAATTTAAAGGACACTGTACTAAGAGCAGACTTATGGCCCTCAGGCGTTCTCATTAACCGTTTTTTCTGGAAGCGTCCGCAGGCAGAGGACCAAGGATAACGCAAACCATTTCAACAGCGAGTAACCGCATATCGGTGTTCAATATTAACATACAGTGTTTAAGGTATAAGGTGAATGAACTTGAGGCGTTTTTTGGTGACATTAATTCGACCATTCATTTTATCTGTGTAAGTGAGCACTGGCTCACTAATTCAGAGGTAAATGGAGGGTTCCAAGTGGGGCCATGGGGATTTGCGTCTGCTTTTTGTAGATCGGTAAGTGTGCACGGTGGAGTCGCAGTCTTGATAAACTCTAAGTTAAATCTAAGTTGTTCTGCAATTGCCGATATTAGTGCATTGTCATGTGAGTTACACTGTGAATTGTCAGCAATCTACTGTGCCACGTATAATGTAGTGATCATATCACTGTATAGATCACCGTCGGGAGACTTTGACATATTTTCTGACACCCTTACTTCGATGCTACAGTCTTTAAATCACACTACGGGTATTATAATAGCAGGGGATTTCAATGTAAACTTTAACACTCAAGACCCTACTGCATTGTTCATCACAAACTTGCTAGCAACTTATGGGTTTGTGCAAACAGTTAAAGAACCTACTAGACTCTTGAACTGCTTGGACAACATTTTTATCAATTTTTCTACCAATGACTTCTACACAACTATAATGAACACTAGACTATCTGATCATCAGGGACAAATGTTAACAGTGAGTAGAGACAGTAAAGTGCGTGATACCCAACTAGAGTCAAAATGTTATAGACCTATTACTAAAAGGGGTAATAATTCCCTGTTTAACATGTTGAGTAATTTTAGTTGGCATTATCTAGCTGATATTAACTTAGATGTAAAAGCTAAATTTAATATTTTTCACGGCAACTTTCTTGATGCGTTTTCAATTGCATTTCCGAAACGAAAGCTGTCGACCAGAAAGCGTGACTCGGGAATTAAATGGTTCACTAAAGAAATTAAGTTGCTGAGAGACAGGTTTCACTTTTTTACTGACTTTTACAACCAGTATAAAACGGAATCACTGAAACGCATACGAAATACTTGTCGTGCGCAGTATAGAAATGCTATTAAGAATGCGAAAATTAATGCTTGTGATAAGGTAATTCGTAATTCTGCAAACCCATGCAAAATGATGTGGACTATGATTAATAATCAGAGAAACAACGTTAAAACGACCAACTCCCTAAACATGAGAGCTGATCAAATTAACAAACATTTTATAAGCGTCGTGGAGGACAAAGTGAAACAGCCACTAGCATCCGCTGTTGATTCTCTTGCTATCGCTAGTGTCAAATTTAGTGACGTTCACTTTCAAATAAAGGAAGTAACTCCATGTAAAGTAAGAGACGTGATCAAGTCGTTAAAGAGAAGTAACACTAAAGATATTTATGGAATCTCATCCTGTATTATCAAGTATAGTATTGATCAACTAGTTCTGCCCTTAACGAAATTGGTCAATCTTACACTACTCTCCGGATATTTTCCTGATGAGCTGAAAGTAGCACAGGTCATTCCATTGTTTAAATCGGGAGATTCAAAAGATATAAAGAATTATCGACCAATATCAATACTCCCTACGTTCTCAAAAATATACGAAAAAATAATCTACAATCAAATTGCCGATTATTTTGAATCAAATAATCTCTTACATCAGAATCAGTATGGATTCAGGAGTCAAAGAAACACGATTAGTGCACTCTCTAAATTTGTAAATAGTACTCTAACCTGCTTCGAACATGGTCAATATTCTCTAGCACTGTTTTTAGACCTATCGAAAGCCTTCGATAGCGTCTCTCATAAAATATTGCTAAGTAAATTAGAAATTATGTACAAGTTTGACACGAATAGCCTAAAGTTAATTCATTCGTATTTGTCTGGCAGATTTCAGCATGTGGTGTACGATGGAGTGGTGTCTGACAAATTACCTATTAAGAGAGGGGTACCACAGGGATCAATTTTAGGTCCCTTATTATTTTTAATATATTTTAACGATTTTGTGCAGTACATGCAACCGCACGCTGATTGCATTCTGTATGCAGATGACTCCACTTTAACTGTACAGCGCGGCACTTTAGAAGAAACTTTAGTTTTAAAAGACAAATTAATTTCGATTGCTTCTGAATGGTGCACAACCAACGAATTAATATTAAACACAAATAAAACTGAAAAACTGCTCCAAACGTTAAAAACACATTCTTTTGAAAATCCCCAGTCGGTAAAATTTCTAGGGGTGTATGTGGACGGAACTTTAAACTTTTCAATGCACGCAAGGTATATTTGTAAAAAAATAAGCAGCAATATTTACGTACTACGACGTCTTAGTAACAGTTTATCAAAATAAACCTTAGTAGCGGCCTATTATGCTCTAGTACACTCAGTAATACAGTACGGTATACTAATTTGGGGCAACTGTGCTGCAGCAACAGATGTTTTTGCACTTCAGAGACGAGCTGTAAGGATAATTGACTCCGTACCCTATAGAGACGAATGCAGGAAATCATTCCGTTCCCTTAAAATATTAACGCTGCCATCCATGTACGTGTTGGAATGTATTTTATTTGCTAAAACGAACTATGCCAAATACAAAATTCAATCTGAACTGCATAGTTACAATACTAGAAATAAGAACAACATTAGAGTGGATTACTGTAGATTATCAAAAACTCAAAATAACCATGACTACCTATCTCAAAAAATATTTAATTTACTGCCTGAAAATGTTCAAATGTATAACAAAAAACAATTAACAACAATAATTAAGAAATACCTATTTGATAAGGCATATTTTTCAGTGCACGAATGTTTAACCGAAGGCTTTACCAATATTTTACACGCAGGTGGTGGCATAAACTGAAGTTGTGTTGTTTGTCTATATTATGTGTGATATAGTGTGTTATATATTTTAATTTTAAGAAACTAGTTGACAAATGTAATATCCGTGATAAAGCATAAAATAAATAAAAATGAAAAATGAAAATGAAAACTTTAGAGAATCAGAAACGGTAATTTTTGTTTTTTGATTTTATTTTGGCATAACTGCGGGATCATTTTTGTCCATTTAAACGACTCTCTATGTATGCTAATAGCGAGATCTCGGTACACGAAATTTGATACATTCTGTATATTGATAAACAATGTGCCACAAGACCCCCTTTTTAAATTAAAATTCAAAGGAGTGCTAAAGAGGTTAATATTTCATATATTAAAAATAAAAATCGGCCTAGCCACAGTGCAACGAATTTAATCTGATTTCATATAAGAAAGAGATTTGAATCTGCAAATGGTTTGACTTTAGATTCAAATTTCAAGTCCCTCCATTCCCCTTAAACAAATAGTCCAGACTAAGAATTGTTGCTAAAAGCAATACAAGCTGTGTCAAACGAATAATTGTAAGACTAGACCCACGTTTCCAAATATTGACCAGAGACATAAAAAATGTGCAGGGAAGCAACACGAATTGATTTTTTTTTTAATCCTTATTTATAGGTAATTTTGTTCGGAAAGCCATGTCAGCATCTAGAAAATTCTATGCTTTTCACTATTTACTAATTAAATGACAAAAAACGGCGTGAAACTATTTCAATTTTGCACCAACATTAATTATGAAAATCCTCTTAAGTTTAATTAAAAAAAGTGGGTTTAGTGTAACATAATCATCATAAATACTGTTCGATGATTAAAGTGACTAGCAAAGCGAAATGCCGCCATTATGATGATTGTATATACCGATGCCTTAACAAAGGCGTCTGTTTTATAAATTTATTAAAATATGATAATGTAAGCAAATAATTTCTAGTAGAATAAAAATTGCAATCAATAACAGTGCTTCCAGTAACAAATGTCGCATGAACTATATAAATTGCTTTCATCCCTCTATTACAATAAATAAAATCCGTTTATTCCACCTCGGCAGCTCACTGGTAACAAACAATAAACCATCTCTTGGCGATACGTCAATATATAACCAAAGCTTGCTTACAAAGGATATTTTATTATGCGAAAACAATAATCGTTACAAATAAGGATCAGATACATCCCTTTGTTACGATCAATTTAATTTGGTTCCATAAGACTGTCTCAAAGGCTTTGTATTTAAATATTTATATAAAAAAGGAGTTCTCCGCAAAAATATTAAATTGGAAGGTTTTAACGAACCTGACTGCGTTTCAACGTGTACTCTTATTTGAAGAAAATTGTCTGACAAATTGGTACTGATTGCGATCGCTAGTCGAATTACGAATAATGCAATGTAGTTCGTTAAGGAAGTCACTTGTATCAGAGCAAATTTTGAATGCATGTGTTAGTTATTTGCATGTTCTCGGTCTTTTGGCCGTCTTAACTGTAATAATGAATGTTGTTGTATGGCCCCATGTGACAATTTCGGTAGTTTTCAGTTTAGAATATAACCAACTAATAGCTATCTATACATTATCTAGGATCGAATATTATTTCCGCGTCAATTCCCTTCCAAGTTTCTGACACAATTAAACAAGATGTTACTTTGGAACTTCGATTTGCCGAAACTCGGATTCGCCGTTGTATATAACTTTACTGTAAATTTAATCTTCGAACTGCTACAAAAGAGAGATTGTTATTGTCAAAATAAAAGGAACAAGTATACAGCACTCGGAGCGATAGTGGTATAAGAATGGAAATTCATATAATAAACTTAGGGTGTTTAATATTATGCAATTTACAACAATTTCATTCAATTTACTCTTCCGTGGGCATCGGAAACATTTTGTTTATACCAACCCAAGAAATCAAGAATCACAGCTACTAAACGCACGAAATTTTTGCATGTGTTTGCAGATTAGAAGTTTTTGTATGTTGGTTTGTTATGTAGGTTTCTTTTATGTTATGTCGATTTTCAATGCAATTTGGGCAGTTTTTTTACAAGATTTTCTATCTGTGTAGAAAATCCACTGACCGACATGTATCTTTCGAAACGCTGTTTCTGTTTGGTTTTCAAAGCATGATACAATGAATATTTTATTTCCTAGAATTTTGTAATCTGCCAGATAACTGAACACTAGCATTTAGTCCGTCGTGGAAATATTAAGATACGTTTTCAGTTTCTTCAAAATCTCTTATACGTGACACGCAATTAAAATTGGCTCAACGTAATTTGATAAAAGCGAATAACGAACAATAATTATTCAAGATTTGCATTTACCCTTACATTCTCATGTATCTTATTCCGCTTCTCCCTTTCGGCAAAGGAATTACATCGAAAAGGGTAAGTGCAAGATTAAGTAGAATTTACAGTCCATTTCAATATACAACAATTACTTTCTTGAAACAGTGTTTACTGAATCCGGTGGTTTTCGTGGGATACAAAATTGAATCGGTTTCCTCTGTGAAACTGATACTTCTTAGATTACCCCAGTAGTCCAGGAAATGAGGGTTTTGCCCTGGCAGTTTTTTTCAAAACGAATTGGTTAACTTGAAATTTTTACAGTAGGTAGGGAATAGCCTAAGGGTCAAAATCTATATCATGCCAAAGGGCGCTTTCACCCTGGAAGTGCTTGCCATCCCATCTCGGGGGTGGCAATTTTTTATTGTAATTTAAACACAGGAATAGATAGAAAAATTAATTCTAAGCAAAAAGTGTTCTATACATTTTTTTTGAATGTTAATCCTTCTCCAGTTATTCGTGACTGAAGGTATAAGTTTTTCTTGGAAAAGATCAATGTTTTTAGTTGGTTATTCGCTAAAAACTCGAAAAGTATGCATTTTAAAAAAACCTGTGGAGAATAAAATCGTAGCTTTTAAAAAAAACAAATGGTTTTTTAATAATTGCTGTATGACCATTATTATGGCTTATTAAAGGTTAGCTCTTGTTCGTTAAACGCTAAATTAGAGAGTTTCACAGTCAAATAACGGCAAAACTATATGCATTTTTTGAAAAAAACTTTATTCTTTAAAGTAGTCAAAAAACATTTCTTTTTTTTTAAACAAACTTTAACTTAAAAATTAAGTGAGTTACGATGAAAATAAGGTAGATCCGTACTTTTTTCGCCAAAAAAAACAGCGCAAGCAACCCCCTAATTACCGCCCTTATTAAAATTAGTCCTTCTCCTTTTCCAGTTTTCTCTATTTACGTTACGTATTGTTAATGATCAGTTTAGAAGAGTTAATTTTGAAATAATTGAAGTTAAAAGTGAGAACGAACAACTGGTGATACGTAAAAAATGATACAGCATCCAATTGTAGCAAATTTAATTCTCTTACCGGAAATTTTCTATACGACAAAAATGAATTGAGATATAAACGTTTAAAACGTATATTTATATGCTAGTACTACCTTGTTTTAGCCCTTTAAGCTCACCCCATTTTAAAACTGAGAGTTTTAAAGGGATTTGATGTAAATAGCCTTGTAGCTCTTGCAAAAACCTACAAAATAGATT
Organism: Photinus pyralis; assembly: GCF_008802855.1. Taxonomy (NCBI): domain Eukaryota; kingdom Metazoa; phylum Arthropoda; class Insecta; order Coleoptera; family Lampyridae; genus Photinus; species Photinus pyralis. The sequence goes on along the minus strand of NW_022170510.1, from coordinate 12,663,927 downwards.
TTTTAATGAACTTCCATCATAAAAAATAAAAGGGTTATGATTAAAAAACTACTCACACACAATATTTTTCGAAAAATTCTGAGAGCACAAATCGGAGTATAGTGATCTACATACACACTTACATCCATTCCATACAAGGTTGTTTTATTAGAAAGGTTGTCTGGAAACTCTAAACCAATAGAATGCTTGCATTTTGAAGGCGGGAAACGTCATCCAGAATACACATTTAAAATTGCCCATAGGTTACAATGCTAATAAAAGGGGTAAAAAATTTAGTTTTTGCAGTATATTTTTGGATTTATATGAATATATGTATTGCTGTGTTATTTCGTCTGGCAGGACGAAATTTTGGGATTCTTAACTAGAATGGACAAGGGCGGTTTCAATGTAATTAATTTTCTTAATTTAAATTTTTGTTTTGTATCGTTCGTTAAGTACATCAACAGAAATTATTGTTACGAAAAAGAGGTCAAGGTTTGTAGTGTTTACGTTTTAATCTCATTTTTGATTTTATTTAACGTAGATTTCTGAGAATTTTATATCGCTTTTATTTTGTTATCATTGTAAACGCTTAATTTAATTGACAGGTGGATGTTATTTATCGCCTTTTCATTGTATTTAAAAGATAGAAAATTCTATTTTTCCTAGTATTTTAATTTTGTGTTATCTCTTAATGTCGGTTAAAAATTGATTATAAAAATAATTTCTACCTCTAGTTTAACTTACGTTAGTGGGGAAATTTTCTGTTGGCAACTGCTTATCATTGGCTGTTTTAATTTGTAATTTTGGAAGAAGGGTTTCCACCTTAAATAGAACGGACGGAGAAGAGGAAGGGCTTTTTGCCACAGTTAACGCAGAACTACGTTTTTTTGTTTTGAAATCACCTAATATACGTCTTTATGCACTTCAAAATTCAACAAATTTTAAACAAATAAACTATACTCAAGAAAATTCCACAAAAATAAGCACCCGCGCGACTACAAAGACCGGTGAACGACAATGTCTGTATTCTCGATGACGTATACATTCTTTTTCTTATTAATTTTGGTGCGTAGAATCCAAAACGATTCGTACTTTTTCGATTAGACGTCTCAATCAAAAGTTATGGGCAAAAAACCAACTTCGACAAAAAATTCAAAGGGCTGTAACTTTTGATCTAGTAGCCCGATCTTGGAACTGTTTGAAATTATGGATTCTACAGGCCACATTCTATAAGAAAATATTTTTTTCCGGTCGATCTGAGACAATTTATTGTTCGAGCCAATAAAAAGGCAGTGTATAAACCTTCCTTTTTTTACCAAAAATCGACTGCACCAAAATTTCTCGGGAAAACACTTTTTCTTATTAATTTTGGTGCGTAGAATCCAAAACAATTCGTACTTTTTCGATCAAACTTCTCAATCAAAAGTTATAGACTAGAAACCAATTTCGAAAGAAAATTCAAAGGGCTGTAACTTTTGAACTAGTAGCTCAATCTTGGAACTGTTTGAAATTATGGATTCTACAGGCCACATTCTATAAGAAAATAACTTTTTCTTATTAATTTTGGTATAATATTCCAAAGCCTCTAACAATCATTATACTCAACTCATCTGAACCAAATTTTACTCACATTAAGCTTTAATATGTTTTATGCGTTTTGGTAAAAAGGGGTAGTTTTCACACCAAAAAAATGAAGAGCGCCCATCGGCATAGATTTTGAAGTGGAGTTTAACTTTATCGTTACAGATTTACTCTTGAAATTTCACTTGTCCCATAATTTATTGGAAAATCGCTACTTTCCATTTCGATACCCTGTAAATTTTTTATGATTGTAATGCTGTAATGATTTCAATTTTACCTATCTCTATACAAATCGAAAAAATTAAATCAAATTTAGAGCTACCGTTACAGCGCAAGAATAGGAGTTGATTGCGCTTTACGGTCGTTGTCAGGAGCTTAAGTAGGTTAGTTTTCTCAATTTACAGTTTCCAGGCAAGTTTGGTGTTAAAACCTAAGCCATAATCTTAATCGAGAGAGATAATGGAATTGTTGTAACACGTTCTGAAAGCAAGTTTTTTTCTATAACTCTGGTGATATTCTAATGTAACAAATTTAAACAATGACTATTCATAAAATTTCATTTCCAATTCATTTGTCTCATCGCTTTTCGTTTGATTATGGAAGCGAAGCTATACAAATTGCGTTATTAAAAATATTTTTGTCGTATAGCTCTTGATGTAGGTAGTTACTAAATCGTAACAAATTCAACTTTTAGGAAATTCGTTTCCCAGACGATAAAATCGCGAGACGATATTGCAGAAAAACCTTTCAAAACTTTGTCCAAAATTCTGTATATTTCGTGGTGTTTATTGTGAATTGCAACAGAACATCATTTTACTATAGGAACTTGATTGAAAGATGTACAGAAGATAAATGCACTTGTACTTTTTGACAGGTACCTAACCTAGTACCCAGATGAAATGGCACTTACCCTTGATATATTTACAAAACGTTATGATTCTACTGCTCATATTACATCTCACGTCTCTTTTAACAACCGGTTTTACATTTTTTTAGACAATAAATTCTTTAAAAAAATCAACACAAACTTCTGACTGTGCCGTGCAAAGTGCAAGCACTAAATATGTATCTTGCTCCAATTTATATTTTAAATAATAACAACGTGGTACCCTGCGGGGTTAATCCAGAATGTAAAAGACAAAGTCCTTGCCAAACAAAGAAGAAAAGGAGATCGACCACTAAACCCCTTCATTAATATTCGTTGTAATTTACGTTTATTCAAGGCTTAGTCGGAGACTTATTAATTTTATATTTGTGAACATATTTATTACAATGGAATTGTTGCCAAATTTGCTAGTAGGGATAAACTGATAGTTGCATTAGGTAAAATCACGAGGGCGCCTACCTGAATATTATAGGTTTGGCGCAATTGATACGCATAATTAACAAATTATAATTTGTCCAAAAATGTTTTCAATATGGGCAATTTGCATAATTTAGCAAGTAACAAAAAAGAGAGAACATTTAGCATTGTGGAATTTTATTGGCAAAATTTTAATGTATTAAAGCACGAAACTAAATATCCCATTAACATTTTATTCCCCTCGTAATTTACGACCACCCGTACATTTACGTCGCAAGGTGGATTTCGACCGTCCAAATCTTGAAGGCGATTACATTTTGATAACGGAGAGATTCCCGCTTAGATAAAACTTGGTAAAATGTGGGGGATCAAATAAATCGAAGATGCAAGGGTGAAAATTACCGACCGTGAAATATAATAGCCGTCATTCGAGGTTATAAAAAGGCCAAATCCTTCTTAAGGATTTACATGAGAAAATGTTATATTTTATTTATTAGGTGGTTCATTGCGCTGCTTAAAGCCTCGCATACAAAAAGTTTGCGCTGAGTTATTTATGATTCTGTGTACCCGGATGGTAAATAAATTGCTTAATGCAAATTGTCGTATTGCGATATTTTAACTTCGTACGATATCGGACTGTGACAATCTTTAACGGAATTTTTAATGTCATTGCAACTACTGTAAGAATCGATTCCTTCAGATTTGGACCTCTTGCGGTTTTCAGACTTTAGCGATAGCTCGAATGATTTATCTAAACTCTAAAGTTAATACTGACTATCAGTTATCAACGTATAAAGCTCTTCCGTCGCGTCGTTTTGAAATACTGAATTGAGACGTTTCCAAATTAAAGGTTTTTTGTGTGTATAATATTGTGTTGCAGCAGAAATGGACCAGATCTTTGTAATCCTAAATCTTCACTTAAAACAGATTTTGTAAATTTGTTGCTAAATTCAAACCTCGAATCTCGAATATTTGGTTCACGGGAACTATCACCCAACAATAATAGAAATCCTCTATTTTTTTCAAACCCTGATGTTGCTGTTTATTTGAGATATTGTTCATTTTGTAGTAAACTCGTCTTTGGGTTGGCCAACCATACATTTTCATGTGTGGGGTGACTATAAAGGAAACGACGTATACTAACAATTGTTCGGTGGTTTTCGAAAATGCAGATCCACTTTCCTCTCAGAACAGGTGTCGCAGTTAATCTATCTCTTTAGTTCCTTTTACGATGCTTTTATGAATGTGTCCTGGATATCCCAGACATTTGCTATAAAAATTATTAAATTACATTAGCAAAATTAAAATCAATCGTCTTGATGTTTTTGCACATTTCTAATTTTTTGAAATGTTGTTTTGTGTTCGATTTTTTTTTGATGCAGAATTTTTATACGGAAATAAATAATATGAATTTAAACGAATAATAATTATTATAAATACTATATATATCGCATACAAGGAGTCAAACTAAGCGCGATACTGTTCCCGCCATCTTGTCCGCCATTTTTGAAAAAGTGTAAATAAAGTTAATGTATTTTGACCTCCATCTTGATTTGGGGCTTTACCAGCCGGAATTCAAGGTGGTGTCCAAAATTACCCTAAAAACACCTTAAAATTCTTTGTCTCACGATTTGCCGTTATAACCTTACAATGCGCTTTACTGAATTTCTCGCCCGGACTATTAAACCCACAGAAGGCAAGGTTAAAATAGGAGTTCATAGTCCTTCTACGTATATCTATAATAATAAAAATTGCGTACCTACATTTGGGGATGAAAAAAATTAATTATTTCGATTGTATACACCGCCTAATGATTAGCATTATGTGACGAAAGTCACACAATGTAAGTATACCTTTACGTAAGTGTAACCTTTAATTATGCAGCGAATTTGCGGATCAAAAATACAATGGCAAAAATTCCAAATAGATCGTTAATATCGTCCGGGCGAACGTGTAAAGAAACCAAATTACTCTGCAACATTCCTTTCCAATACAATACATTTGTCCAAACAAATATAACAAAAAAAACCGTATATAAAGAGGAATTGCGATCTTGAGATATTATCGAAATTTGATCAGACTCCATCCTACTAAGCGCAATGCAAACAATGATGAACCACTTGGAAAATTGAGCGTGACATATTCTCGTTTTAGCCCATTTCGTGCTCTAAATAAATGAACAAATTGCACTTCGCCATCATAAGTCATTAATAATGTGTATAATTGAAATCATTGATTTCCTTTTATCTTTCTGTCAACGGCTAAGAATAAATGGCGCAATTTTTCAGGAAGGAACGAACGTTGAATCCCGAAAAGGGAGAAAAATAAAGGCATATTTTACGATTATAAATAACTTAGAATTTGGTTGACATTTCTATCATTTTCGAAAGCATTATATCATAAGCGTAATTATCGAGGAATGGAAATGGCATTCGTTCACAACAATGTACGGACTTGAGTATTTAATATGATATATCCAGTATCATTAACCCCTATACGCACTTAAACTTCTGAATAGTGCCGAGACGAATGGATTCTTTTCTCTAGTCAAGTGTTCTCGTTTCTCGACACCAGCTTTATTTTCACTTCAGCGGGATGGATTTTATTTTGTCATTTTAGATGTAGTGGTGCCACTACATCCGCATGATGCAGTTTTCTAAATGCATTTCGGGTTTTATGCTGTCATGTCACGTGTAGTACATTCATTTACCCATTTGCTCTTATTGCAATACTCTGTACGTCTGCGTAATTAATTACCAAACGTGAAAAAATTCACCCCCAAATAACTGCCTATGTAATTAGTATTATATTTAACGTATAAACTGATTAGGTATGGTGTAAATTACAGAGAACGGTAATAAAAAAATGTCTGCGGTCATTGGGTACAAAATTCCAGTAAATGTCAGTAGTTATTGAATGCCTCAAGGAAACTGGGGCGAAAATATTCCATATGTACCATTTGGCAATAGAAGACAAACGCCATGCACAAAGTTTTAGGTCCTGAAATATTAACATTCTTGTTTGCTAGAAGGGTGGCTGATGTTCTTTGAGGATCTAAAAATGTAGGCATATTCATTTTGAACGGGAATTGTAAATTAAGCCAGGTAGAATATCTAGAGTTGAAACTTTGAACCCCCCTATACCCTGGTGCCCTGGTGTGAGTGCCCCACCACCAAAAGTGCACCCTTTCAGGGTGTTTTGCTTATGTCTCTTTGCAAAGCAAATTCACAGTGAACATACATTTTCGACCGGTAGACCGCTTTTACAGTTTACAGTTCTGAAAAGTATCTGCAGTGGTGGACTGAAAGCGAGGCGCCACAACCGCGAATGCACGAGTGGGTCCCATTTTCAGATTGAATGGTGTAGACTCGATTGAAGCAAAAGCTGAAAGGCAGCGGTCGTTTAATAGAAAAAAAGGACATTTAAATTGCTGCTATTCTGTCCGACCGGGTAAAAAATATGATCTCGTGTTAAGTAATCGGGACGGATTCTATAACTACTGTAGATAGTCCTGTTGACATACACACAAGTAGGGGTCAATATACACGGCGGCACAACCAAAAGGAAATAGATTCGTAACTCGTAAGGAAATAGTTTTTTGGAAAAAGGAAAAACAGGTCGATTTTTATTGGAAGGGGGACATCTGTTACTTAAGAAATTTGCACCCTTGGCGTCAACCCCCAAAGCGCGGTTGCCATCCCTTCAATAATTTTAAGTTTAACGTTGGTTCGAGTGACACATCGGGGAAAATGGCGGTTAAAAGCATTACCCCTCTCTAGCAACTTCCCTCTGCATCACATGCAGACCCTCAAAAAATTTAAATTAAAAAGGGGGTCGTGCGACACCTTATTTTAAAGAGATTCTAATTCTCTGTTTAGTAATAAGTATACAGTTTTTCAATCATAACTGAGAAAATTAATTTTGAATATGTAAAATCTCGTATTTTTAGATTATTTAAGTAGTACCTCTTTTTCAATTTTATTTTACATTTAGCTTATATGTTCAAAATAAAACTATACTAAATAATAATAAATAATAAACAGATACAACCCTAATCAAAAGTTATAGACCGGAAACCAATTTCGGAAAAAAATTCAAATGGCTGTAACTTTTGAACTAGTATCCCAATCTTGGAACTGTTTAAAATTATGGATTCTACAGGCCACATTCTATAATTTTTTTTCCGGGTCGATCTGAGACAATTTTTTTTCGGGGCTCAAAAAAAGCCTTCCTTTTTTACCAAAAATCGACTACACCAAAATTTCTCGAGAAAACACTTTTTCTTATTAATTTGGGTGCGTAGAATCCAAATCAATTCGTACTTTTTCGATCAGACTTCTCAATCAAAAGTTATAGACTGGAAACCAATTTCGAAAAAAATTCAAAGGGCTGTAACTTTTGAATTAGTAGCCCAATCTTGGAACTGTTTGAAATTATGGATTCTACAGGCCACATTCTATAAGAAAATTTTTTTCCGGTCGATCTGAGACAATTTTTTTTTCGGGGCTCAAAAAAGGCAGTGATTAACCTTCCTTTTTTACCAAAAATCGACTGCACCAAAATTTCTCGGGAAAACACTTTTTCTTATTAATTTTGGTGCGTAGAATCCAAAACAATTCGTACTTTTTCGATCAGACTTCTCAATCAAAAGTTATAGACTAGAAACCAATTTCGAAAAAAAATTCAAAAGGGCTGTAACTTTTGAACTAGTAGCCCAATCTTGGACTGTTTGAAATTATGGATTCTACAGCCACATTCTATAAGAAAATTTTTTTCCGGGTCGATCTGAATGACAATTTTTTTTTTTGGGGCGCAAAAAAAGGCAATGTATATCCTTCTTTTTTTACCAAAAATGGACTACACCCAAATTTCTCGGGAAAACACTTTTTCTTATTAATTTGGATGCGTAGAATCCAAATCAATTCGTACTTTTTCGATCAGACTTCTCAATCAAAAGTTATAGACTGGAAACCAATTTCGAAAAGAATTCAAAGGGCTGTAACTTTTGAACTAGTAGCCCAATCTTGGAACTGTTTGAAATTATGGATTCTACAGGCCACATTCTATAAGAAAATTGTTTTTCCGAGTCGATCTGAGAAAATTTTTTTTTCGGGGCTCAAAAAAAGGCAGTGTATAACCTTCCTTTTTTTTACCAAAAATGGACTACACCAAAATTTCTCGGGAAAACACTTGTTTTTATTAATTTGGGTGCGTAGAATCCAAATCAATTCGTACTTTTTCGATCACTTCTCAATCAAAAGTTATAGACTGGAAATCAATTTCGAAAAAAAATTCAAAGGGCTGTAACTTTTGAACTAGTAGCCCAATCTTGAAACTGTTTGAAATTATGAATTCTACAGGCCACATTCAATAAGAAAATTTTTTTTCCGGGTCGATCTGAGACAATTTTTTTTTCGGGGCTTAAACAAAGGCAGTGTATAACCTTCCTTTTTTACCAAAAATGGACTACACCCAAATTTCTCGGGAAAACACTTTTTCTTATTAATTTGGATGCGTAGAATCCAAATCAATTCGTACTTTTTCGATCAGACTTCTCAATCAAAAGTTATAGACTGGAAACCAATTTCGAAAAGAATTCAAAGGGCTGTAACTGTTGAACTAGTAGCCCAATCTTGGAACTGTTTGAAATTATGGGTTCTACAGGACACATTCTATAAGAAAATTTTGTTTCCGGGTCGATCTGAGACAATTTTTTTTTCGGGGCTCAAAAAAAGGCTTCCTTTTTTACCAAAAATGGGCTACACCAAAATTTCTCGGGAAAACACTTTTTCTTATTAATTTGGGTGCGTAGAATCCAAATCAATTCGTACTTTTTCGATCAGACTTCTCAATCAAAAGTTATAGACTAGAAACCAATTTCGAAAAAAAATTCAAAGGGCTGTAACTTTTGAACTAGTAGCCCAATCTTGGAACTGTTTGAAATTATGGATTCTACAGGCCACATTCTATAAGAAAATTTTTTCCGGGTCGATCTGAGACAATTTTTTTTTCGGGGCTCAAAAAAAGGCAGTGTATAACCTTCCTTTTTTACCAAAAATCGACTACACCAAAATTTCTCGGGAAAACACTTTTTCTTATTAATTTGGGTGCGTAGAATCCAAATCAATTCGTACTTTTTCGATCAGACTTCTCAATCAAAAGTTATAGACTAGAAACCAATTTCGAAAAAAAATTCAAAGGGCTGTAACTTTTGAACTAGTAGCCCAATCTTGGAACTGTTTGAAATTATGGATTCTACAGGCCACATTCTATAAGAAAATTTTTTTCCGGGTCGATCTGAGACAATTTTTTTTTCGGGGCTCAAAAAAAGGCAGTGTATAACCTTCCTTTTTTTTACCAAAAATGGACTACACCAAAATTTCTCGGGAAAACACTTGTTTTTATTAATTTGGGTGCGTAGAATCCAAATCAATTCGTACTTTTTCGATCACTTCTCAATCAAAAGTTATAGACTGGAAACCAATTTCGAAAAAAAATTCAAAGGGCTGTAACTTTTGAACTAGTAGCCCAATCTTGAAACTGTTTGAAATTATGAATTCTACAGGCCACATTCAATAAGAAAATTTTTTTTCCGGGTCAATCTGAGACAATTTGGCATTAAAATGCATTAGACAAATCTGTGCTTTTCGATTTTGTTCGACTCTGATACTATGTCTTAGCCCTGCTAGATGTAGGTAGAGAACTCTCCCTATCAAGAGGATGTTGAGGAACGGGCTGAGTAGGATTGCAGCAATGAATTTTGAATATTGCATGTTTGACTATAGTAAATATACTTTCACTTTAAACGCGAAAATTAAAGAAATTCAGCATATCAACAAAAAATACATAGGTATCCAAAGAAAAATTAATTAAACATTAAAACTAAAATGGCAGGGGTAACAGAACAGTGGTTGGAGAGAATTTGTAGAAAATAGGTACGTTTACTTAGCCAAATAGATAATACTGAGGGGACGTTTGATATAAAGCTACTTTTATAAGTATAAGACGTAATTTTACTGTACAAAATTAATATTCTTCAAATTTTCAGAATAGAACATCGTTTCACAGCTTTAGGAAGGGTATATGAATTTATTTATTTACAGAAACGTTATTGAGCGAAAAGTCAGTTACACTAATTAAATGTAGTTGAAGAAACTGTAACTTACATATTTCACCATAATAAATTAAAGGTAATTTTCAAAGCTTATATTCTTCAACGCTAAGGGGGAAAACTGAAAACAGTATAAACCTTTCAACGAGCACTTTTAAACGGTGAAGCACAACAATTACATTTACACCCCAAACAAAGAGCGATCACATTTTTCCTCTTTCATGCTATTCCCTCTGTTTTGCCATAAAAAGAGCGATCTACGTACAAGGCTCGATATATGTATGTCGCCGATTTCAATTTCTGCTTTATATCCTAGAAGAAGGAACGGAATTGTCACAATTACGGGTTTGTTTTCCACGAAAACCTTTCACGCGGTTCCCAATAATCTTGCAAGGTCTTCTAAGCCGATGTGAAATCCTTTGTTCGAAATGGAACCCTTTTAATTTTCTTGTCGAACATACAGACAAATGATGGAAGAGTTAGCTAAATGGACTAACAACCCATTATATATTTACGGAAATGCTAGGCGATCAATCATTAATAAGTGAATTATTATGCAAACAGTTGCTATAGTTAAACCAATTTTTTTAAATCTCGTGCATGCGGTATGTCAGAAGTTAAAAGGGTAGTAATCCTTTGGATCATCACTTCCCCTTGACATTTCCAGTTGAATAACTAACAGAAAGTGAAAATCTCATGTCACGGTCAATTTTTCCTTTGCCGAAACGTGTTCGCTTGTAAAGGGCAATACAATAGAAACGAATTTGTTAGAAATAATCCCGAACAATAAATCGGAAATTTGTAGAGCCACTTATTAACACCTTAATCTGGAAACAACGGATTCAGGATTTCGGCAGGATTGAGCAAGTGCAGATCGCGCAATCTCCTTCTTCATTTCTCATTTACATTACGTTCTCCGGGAGCAGGTCTACTACTTCACCGCTGGTACCAGTCCGATAGTAGCCGTATTTGTGAAAGGATTTTCACGCGAGCTTTCAGTTTGATACGCGGTGCGTGCTTGTTAAGTCGATGCATCGTAGTATAATTACTGTTTAGTGAGCGTGTTTTCTCGTCTCCCGCGCCTATGATGTTTTAAATTTATGTGATGTGTTATAAAGGATTATAAAATGGGGCATTGTCATCGAATTTTTTTTATTTTATCGGTTCTGCTCAACCGATGGCTCATGACCACCGCACAAGGTAATCCAAAGTTGAACAAAAATATTGCAATATTAAAATATAGGTCGTCGAATTTTCTCCCTTATTAAATATTTAGATACTGACACGAAAGATTGGCAACACTCGGATTAATCATTACTAGGTACGGTATTGTTTTGCAACCTCTTTAAACAAGGCCAACGTCTCTTTACTGTTGCATACTACGCTACCTTTAATATAAAATAAATTGGCCTAATTTTACTCATTGTTTAATCTGAATTTATATTACAAATTGTGAATGGAATTTAATTGTAATTTCCTAGTTTCCACATACCGGAGCGTTTAGTTTTATTGCACAATCCAAAACGTTTCCTAATTTCGTAGGTAATGTTTAAATACCGACGAGGGCGAGAAAGTTTCGGTTATTAATTAAATTACACTCCATATCGATAATTACCTTCAATTTCGCGTGATGCTCCGCGTTGTTTTGTTTATATAATATTTTTTGTACGCCTCTCAGATATGCAAGGATTAAACACTTTCCCAAACGTTCTTGACATTTACCTGAAATCTCGACGTATGTGTGTCACTTTTATTTTTAAGCTGATTCACTTCGAATTAGAACGATGACATTGCGTATAAATTCCTTAAATCACGGAAAATGCTTCGGAAAATGCCTTCCCTTAGTGTTTCGTCAACCAGGCATAAATTATGCGGAACCGTATTTCAGTACCTTTCTACGCTGGAGTGGCCAAAGGTCTAATGTTTTACCGACATATTTGATGGCTCAATTTCCGCGTGAGTTAATCGATTATTAGCAAACGAAAATAAATGATCGTTTTCTTAAATGGAAATTGCACCCATAATTTTTTTTGGAAAACTGCAATTTTCTCTTTAAAATGTGCCAAATTTAACCTCCTTTAAATGGTAAAATTAATCAATTTTCACGTCGGATGTACATATACGTGCATGTGCCCAATTGAGGCGAAGTAAATTCGTTACATTGAACTACTATTTTCATTAACTAGTGTGTTATTTCATTTAAACCCAATTAAGCAAATGGTTCTAATTCGCGGGGCTACAAATAAGCATTCCAATCCCTATTAAACTCAGGTGATGGAAGAAACCTTGTTAGAGAAACTTCCAAATCCTGATCCTCGAGACTCAATTTTTTAAGAGAGATGGCTTAGAATTGAGGTTTACGTACATCTTGCGCATTTCTTAATTTTTCCCAAAACGTATAGGATTTGACTGAACCACTATTTACTCGGTTAAGTAATGGTTAAGAATGACTTAAAAATACTAGCAGTTCAATACAGGATCTTTCAAATATGACGTCCTAATTTGCCGTTGAGTAAGCAACCAACTGAAATTAAAGCGGTTCCCTATTCGCCAAATCAACGAATGTTAAACGACTCAAAGAATTCAAAAATGTACACAACTGGGATACTGATTACTGAGGTCATATGCAAAGTACACAACGCAACCGAGAAAAGTCTTATATTAGAACCACAAAGGTCCGGAAGAACTTTTTTAGATCTTTATCGTAAAATGAAATTTTAAAAGTTCACTTTATAACTCGGAGTTAGACCAAACATTTTGACATGCAACTCAAAATTTCAAACGTCATGATTTTGGGTTGTAAGTCGAAGATTGGGGCTAACATTTCGAGATGTAACTTAAATTTTTGGTATTTGTTTGCCATAAGATTGAAACGATCCTTTTCAAAACTTCATAAAGTTTTAAATTACTTATACATATTAAATTTTTCAGTAATTTTAAGTCAAGTCAAGTCGGTTTATTAATAAAAAAAACTACTTATAATACAAGTCAACGTATCAATAGGGCTCTAGAAAATTATTATTTGACGGTAATACCTAACAGCTCGGCTTCGGTTAAGGATTGTGATATATTTACATTTTTAGATCATTTCTAGCCATTTGAAATTAATTAATGCGTTATTATTGCGATAAAACTACATACCAAATGAATCTTAATGCAGTTGTAACTCCAAGTATAATTGCAAACTTTTAAAACTTTAAATCCAAGATATTGGCTTATGCCAAAAAGTTAAAATTCATAACTTTCAAATTTAAATTTTTAACCTAAGTTGCCAAATTTCGTTTTATTTTCCCTAGCTTAAATGGTCGGAAATAGACGGTTCTCGTAGCACCCGCCCTTTTTTCGGAGAATCTGAATCTGAATTTCCATAAGATGCTAGATGTAGAAGCTACAGGCTGATAGTTTCTTATTTCTTATGGACGCCATATTGGATTTTTACTGAATGAGATATAGGACAAACAAAAATAATGACGTGTCACTCTATCCTTTTTCATAACCTTCAAAATCCAATGTTTTACATTCATTTGTAAACAAAACATCCACGGATAACTAGATCTTGCTGAATCAACATAGCTATGATGGCTACGCATTCAAATTTCTTTTTTTCTCCTCTTAACGTCCATAGGAACTAAGAAAGTGGTAGCTTGTGCCTTCTACAACAACTAGCGTGTTATGGAAATTCTGACAAGAGATCCAGATTCTCAGAAAAAATTGCCCACAGACTGTGCCCTTAATTACAAAAGTAATTACAAGGAATTGCAAGAATTTTTCTCATTCTCAAGAATATAACAAGCAAAGAAATTTTATTTATAGCAGGCTAGGTTTCTGAATTTCCATTTTATTCCTTTAATTTATTAGGAGAACATGAGTGACTTTTGGTTCAAATTGGAAAAAGTAACTGCAACAGAACATAAGTAACGAAAATTTCTTTATAAGTACCAGCCAGACCCTTTCATTCTTCGATTTTTCTCTTAAAATGTTAGGAGAACATAATCTAGCACTAAGATATGTTTTGCAAGTATCCTCTCACTATCAGGAAAACAGTAGAGAAATCGTTTTTATACCACAGTGGATCTCGGCTTAATTTCTACGGTAATGTTAGGAAAGTTCGTGCACTTTTACCCATATTTTCTCTATGTCAGATTGCGTTTTAATGCTTCGAATTCATTTGGTGAATTAGGAGAACATAGTGTTCGCGAAGGTCTTGTCAATTGCAATTGTAAGTGTGGGAAGTGGTTTGCAAGTATCCCTTCACTATTGGGAGAGTACAAAATGCGAAAAAAAACGTTTATATCAGGCTGGATTTTTAATGCTTCGTTTCTACCTGTATGTATTAGGAGTACATAGTTGCGAAGAAGTGTTTTTGTTCCGATTTTCAAGAGTAAGTAAGTGTTTCGCTATCCTTTCACGATCAGGAGAGCATAATAAGTGATATACAGTGTGTCCCAAGTAGAACGCAACATAGGGAAATGGTAATGTATTTTTCGCAAAGGATCCAATCTCTTTCTAGCAATAAAATACGTAACTTCAAATACATATCTAAGACCTCGTGGATTCTTCGCCAAAAAATACATTAATACACAGTATACTATTCTCCTCTTGGTGCATTAGGAGAGCATAATGTGCAAGGAGCTGTTTTTGATCCAGTCTACTAATTGCAATAGTTAATGTAGCAATTGGTTCTGTAACTCTTCTTTCACATTTAGAAGGTTGCAGTTAACCCTTCTTTTTAAATGCGTTTTTTAGTCACAAAAAGGGACAACTTTGCCTACATTTAACCTACACTGTATATCACACCATTACAGAGATTTCAATGGTCCCGTGTACAAGGGATATGCTCGGTTTTATTTTATATTCGCCCACTTAGTTTTTATTACATTACGAAATTCGAGTAAGAAATTATCGTAAGAAAACAGAAAAAAATTTCCCTTACCTGATGGTTTTATTCGTTTGTTTGTCGGTCAGCGATGTCAAACCTTCGCCAATCGATTTCTACGAGTTCAAGGATCAGACGCATGAGGATGAGACCATCAAGTCAAACAACCATCTGTCGAATTTTAGTTCCATTGATTATCATTCTGAAAGCAACAGGATCAGGTCTGATAGGCTGTTGCGAATCTGTGGAAAGGAAGGGACGAAGATTAGAGGAATCTAAAGGAAACCAATACACAATGAAATTTCTAAAAGAAAATTTAAATGAATATTTTTCGCCAAAGAAAACCTAGAAGAAAACTGTCAAGTGGTGGAGGAAAAATCCATCTTTTATGGTCCCATTCAAAATTCGAGCGATTTTTCCTGATTTTTCCCAATTATTGTTAATCTTCCTAGCATTTCGCATACGGCTAGTTATTCTTTTCACAGGTCTGTACTCTGGATTTCTAGATAAGGGGAATTTCAAGTCAGATCTGTCACTTTTGGACGATTTCAATGAAATTACAGGTCTTAATAGTTTATGAGTTTTGCCTTTTGACCTAAAGTGTAATATAAAGAAAATACACAGGGCGAAGTTTCCTATAAAAGCCTGGGAGCCGATCTCTCTTATTACAGATCAAGCATAGGTGCTTTCCAACAAACACAATTCGAATCCCATTGAATTCCGAAACTTTGTCCCTAGCTTTTTCCAGTGCAGATTGTTTTAAACCCCTGCCATCGTTTGGAAACCAGCTGAATTTTCAACTATACTCAAACCAAAATCGGTTGTACCTACTATTCGGCCTTTCAAATTCCTATTTTTGTAGAAATCTTGCACAAACTGTGAACAAAACCTGATATATTTTGCAATAACATAGCATTAGGTGTATTCAATTAAGCGCAACGGAAAATATCGTAATTTCCTGGACTTATTTTACCTAAGGAAAGGTCTCGAGAAAAGTAACGTAATGTAATATAGGTAATAATTCCTTTGATGGCATAAAAATCATTTCGTCTCGAGGAATCTGTTACGCTTTTCAGTTCTTTGCTTGTCAATCTTGTAAACGAAAATATAGAATCTTCCTTTATTGGGAAAATAATTGGTGCTTCACGAAACAGAAGAGTTTCTTAGCAACGTGTATACGAAACCACACAATGCGAAACCGTACAAGTGAAGGGGGAGAATATTATTCACTTATGTAAATACGATTCGCCGCACTCATCCTGTGATCATAAATTGATTTGTAATAAATACTTCCATAAAACATTTTGTCTGAATCAATGAAAGAAGCGGCGTTACTACTACAACATTTTTTCTATACTATTATATAATGGACGTTTTTAAGCGAAGAGTTCTCGGACTGTAATTAGTTTTTTAATACATACCGCAGACCCGATGCGTGCATACTAGGAAACTGAACACTGGCATTTATTAGGTTCTCATTACCGTCAATTAATTACTTTACAAAAAAGTAGTAAAAATAGTAATCATCAGGCTAGGAGCAAAACTGAATGAAACAATGGAAAAACGCTCGCTGTACTTATGTAATGTTTATCAATTAAGGAAGTAAGAAAAAAATGTTTCCGAAATAAGAAAATTAAACCGCTCCTTCCCAATAATTTTTATGGTATTGCAATTCGATACCATCTTTCCTTTGGACGCTTGCGACAAAACGGAAATTGAAAGGGGAGGCAAACCCCGCGTAGCACTTTGCCAGATTGAACCTCCCGGTGGATGTTTTTAATTTGTTTGACTTACGTTAGAGCACTTTCAATTTTGAGTAACCGCTAGTTCGATTTAATTTGGTACGCGTAAGAATCCGAAAGCGAATCCGGTATTTGTAAGGAGAGAGATAATTGTAACGGTACATACCTGTATTGCAAATTTCTTTTATTAGTTTAACGTTCTTCGTCGATTGGGACTGGAATTTAAAAGCCTTACTAAAAATAACTCCAGAAAACGATGTAAATGTTTTGCCTGGCACTGAAAAAGTTCATAGTGAAACGAAAGAAAATTAAAAGTAGATCTAAAAGACCGACATCCCTCTTTCTTTGCAATCCTCGTCTATGGTAATTACCGAAGTATTGCTTAATTTTCCGAATCACAAATCTGCGCGGATATTGCTGCAACACTTGCAATTTGCGTTGAAGGTCGGTGGAAACTTATCAAATCACCATCTAAATCGCAATGTATGTACCATTGTTATTTTTTTGTAAAATTTAAAACGCAAAAATTTTAAAAAGAGATCGGACAAGGAGTATATACGATTGTTTGGTCCACGTACTCGGGTGTTTCGGGTACTAATCGAAATTTATTGGTTGATGATGAACCAATCAAAATTGACTCGGTAGACTTCTGCTGCTACATAAATCAAACAAAAGGTAATGTTTATGTAATAGTTAATAGGCAATACATGTCCGTACACTGGAAAAATAAGTGCCGGTTGTGTAAAGATTGGGTACGAAACATTTCTTATTTTGATTGTCAAGGTACCTATGGAGAGGAAACTAAAAGAACAACTGCATTTAACACGAATTCAAATAAATCTAATGCCCAAAAAGAGAGCAGCAGCAAAGAAAGTAATTCAGTTTATTATTTAAGCTTAGAGCGTATCTATCTTTTTGAGTGTAAAATGGAAATTTAATTAATTATCATGAATCAACCTTTCTTGAAGCTGTAGTAGCTATTATAGAGTCCTGTTCCTGAATTTTTACCACCCCCACCCACCACAGAAATACACGTTTAGAAGCACCGGGAATCCATCTCCAATTTCCTTCAATTCCATTTAATTACACTACTATTCCAATAATATTATTATAATGTTCCAGCCGAGGTTCCAGCCATAGACACATCCTTTGAGAACCAATAAAATAGTGATAGCTGAGGGAGCGTTCTTCCGAATAAGGCGATTCGCCAACAATTATTTACAGAATCGAGAAGATGGTGACTTTAATTTCTCAAAAAAAACACTCTGCGTATGCTGAATTTTATTTTCGATTACATCGCCTAACTTTAGGTTTCGAGAGATCAATAGTACCCTACTGCCCTGAAACTTTGAACTCCATAGCTTCAAACATATTTTTTCTCGAAAAAATTGCCATAACTCTGAAACTTGTTCACAAAAATCAATAGGGTTTCAGATGGCTAAATACCAACCAAATTTCAACTCGCATGTTTTAAATCCAGAGATTCAGAAAACGTCTATTTTTAACTTCTTAAGGACCTAAAGAGTTGGAATGCGATAGATCATAGGATACATTTTTCGATTTTTTTATTCGGGCATGTATATTTTTAAATGTATAGTGGATTGGGGCAGTAGTTGGGTGAAACCC
The DNA here is from genome assembly GCF_008802855.1 of Photinus pyralis. Lineage (NCBI taxonomy): Eukaryota > Metazoa > Arthropoda > Insecta > Coleoptera > Lampyridae > Photinus > Photinus pyralis. The sequence continues at coordinate 12,645,706 of NW_022170510.1, read as the reverse complement.
CGCCCACTTAAAAATAAAGTCTAAAAATAAATACATAAATAATTAAGTGATGATATAAAATCAGTAGAACAAATTGCCCGTGATAATATTCAAGAAACTTTAAGAACAATTGTCAAAAATACTTGGGGAATTTTAATGATACTCCGAAATATTTTTTAGCTCGTTTCTACAAATATTAAAAAAATTGTGACCACTTTGTCCGTTCCGATAGCTATGTCGTTGCTAGACCTTTTTATCCACTCTCGGTTCTACTTTTTCGCTATTTGGTTCGTTATGGTGTCGAGGTTTGCACTAAGAAGGAATTTTTTTCTGCGTTCCTTACTAAAAAAGTTATAGTAACAAATCCATTTTTCTCATGTACCCTAATTTTACACTTTTGCCGTTTATATTGCATATTAATTCTATATGGTAAGATGTTTCTTATAAAATCAAATTGAAATGACTGAAGTATCAAAAATAGGTTGCGCTTGCGCAGTGCTAACTTTCTTATTTGCGGCGGGATTTTTACGAAATTTTAACAGAAGTTGCATCTTGCGCATGGAAAATGAAGACACACGTCAAACAAGATACGAAGAATCGCATATGAGGGTTTTTTTCCACTCTGCTCACATTCGGAAACCAGCTCATATTGAATAGCACTGATCATTGAACTCGTAGAAATCGGTTGGCGAAGGTTCTAGAGTCGAACGAGGAACAGGCGGACAGACGGACAAAACCATCACATATTTTTTTCTGTCTCACTTGTGTACCAATGTGTTCTGAAATGTTAACTAAGTTTGCTTCTGCCATTTTCGTTATACAGAGTAGCAGTTTCAATTTTTTTTCGTATTTTGCGTTTTCTCTTTTATGTTCTTTGATAATTGTTTCAAACTCAATTTTTTTTAGAATCTCTACAATTAAGTTGACAATTAATAGACAAAAATCAAATTGGCTCTGTTGGAAACCACGGTTAAGTTGAGACAATGGTTGCCATGGATTTTAAGTTACGCTTAAGCTAACATCCACTTAAATTTGTCGGTATTAACGGCCATTAGTTTATATGTATTTACAAATAAGTGTACAAATTTTAGGCATTGAGCCATCTGTTCTTGGAGAGATCGTGGTGGACGTTAGTATTGGGTGCAATACTCATAAGCATCAAGTGCTGGCGGTTGATATCACGGATGAGATGATCTTGGAGATGGACCTGATGAAGAAATGTGGATTTTCTATAGATTTCAAGAATGGAGTGCTTTAAGGCAGTTCGTCAAGAAGTTGATGAAAAGGCCTACGTAAAACTTGACTCATACTAGTGCCCATTAATGGAGGGTGCGCGGGGCAAGTACACTGGTCTTTAGAACCTAATTACAATAACAGCCAACTTAATCGTGGAGTTCTGGTGGTGATCGATAATAGACGAAAACCCCCGATGAGACCTATGAATGTAAATAATTCCCAGTATCGTTTTAATCAAGATGCCTTGCAAGTATACAACCTACTTGAGACACATGGTGCAGGAAATGGACTAAAAATCAAAAAACCATGGCACAAAAACTGATTCCGAGGCTGGTTCACATGAGCTATCAAGATGTGTTTTCCTCAGAGAAAGGGCTGATGGGTAAAACTAACATCCCATAAGATCAACACTGGAGCTGCACTTATCGGAACCAAATGATTGGATCTGAAGAGTGGTTATTGACAGGTTGGACTTGAATATAAACATCGAGGTTTGGGTTTATGGCAGTTTAAAGTATCGCCTCGGAATACTGTCAACTTCCTCGAAGCTTAATGCGCTACTTACATTCCTTGTGGCTTAAAAATCACTATATTTGTTAATCGTTTCATTAGAAATAAGTGCGATAGGAATTGCAAGATTCCGTGATGGAGGTGATGGTATTTTACCTAGAAATGATACTTTGATGTACAAATTCTGACTTGCGCTTTGCTCCTTAATCATTTTTACTATTTTTACATAGACATATGCCAACTTAATAAATGCATAGACAATATTAACCTAAAACTTCTTTAAAACAAAGGTTTTAAGTGCAGATTCACAGTTATTGATGAAATAAAAAGTTTACTTGCCTTAGATCGATTGAAAAATGATTACTTCTGAAGGATTAGAGTTTGAACAATGAGAAAAATTACGCTACTATAATTCTTTAAGAGATACTAAGAATGGTTTCGGTTATGCTAAAAAATAGAGACAATTTAATTAAAAATTGCCTTATGTGAAAAAGGGTAGTGCCCTTTTTTAACTGTATAAATTGTTTTATTACTTGAAATATGAACTATCCTCATTATCTTTGAAACTGGGTATCATACCAAAATATTCCGTACTTGTGTAATAAAATTACCTAAACGTTTCAGGATTTAAATCAAGCTTCGTTTTATTAACAGCGCCTAGAAGTAACTCATTGCCACAATCCGGAAATAGCATCGATGGTCAGCGTGGAGAACTTGGGAAATTGGTTATTTATCTTGAGAGAAGTTGAAATTTCGCCGTAGTTTAGTGAGCTTCCACTTTTATTTACCGTCCAAATCCCGAAGCGGACCTTATGAGAAGGTTGGGATGTTAAACCGTAAAGGTCCCTCGTCATTTTTTATGTGCGCCACTTAATTTCTCGTTACACTTTGATAAGACTTGCTCTTTACTTTTTTCTTCAAACTTTAACAAAAGGTCTCCCCAATTTGATTGTTACGGCTAACGATATACACGAGACTCAATGTTTATGTGCGGGTCAGAAAGAATTGCTGTCGCGAATTAAAATCGCGAACGTTAATGAAGCTGTAAAGTATGAGGGCCGTCGAGCCGACAAAAAATCAGTTCGTTATGCAAATATGAAATTAGTTGCATGTTCCGAAATTTATTTATTGTTTCTATCAGTCGTAAATTATGGAAGCGCGATGTTAGATTTTGTTTGCGAAAAAGTGATTGACCCCCAAATTACCTGGTATCAAGTATAAATTACATCGGGATGTAACCTGTTAATGATAAGAGGCGCGTCGCTCTGAAAGGGTCATAATTTAAGTACGTTAAAAGTAAGATGCTCGTATTCGTATTTCGAACAGAATTCGAGATTACAGTTAACTTGACCGTTCGAAACGCGATGTCCAAATACGACTTGGACAAATACAGTAAATTGTCGTTACGTCAACGGCTGTTTAAAAGGCGTAGGCTAAAAGCGTGTAATTAAGCGCTGCGTGCACTCAAAATTTGGGGGATTATTCACATTTTTTTTCCACTTAAGCCCAAATGTTTATTTTTCCACACAAAAGAAAAGCGCCGTTATTATTTTCGTTACAAATGACGAGGTAATAAAATTAATACGCGAACTCGTTTAGTAATAGCCCTAATCGCGTGGACAATTTAAATTTCATTTTCATGGAAGAAAAAGTGGAAATCATCAAGGTGAGTGGGTCCCTTCTCACTTTTTCTGCTGGAAGGTCCACGGTTTCGATTAATACTATGGAAAATTACTAATTTCCACACAGTTATTGCCAATCTGTGTCGAGTAGAAAGGCACGAGAACAATTTTTTTAGGTGAACTCAAACGTATAACCCACACAAGGTTGGCAAGTATATGCTCTGTTTAATTAAGGCGTTTCGTTTTCAGCCTATCGCTTATTAAATCGTAATTATTGCATTTGAACTTATCTCTATTGCTTATTTAAATTTGAGGGTTGATCAAAAATCACTTGACAATATTTCAAATCTTGGTGAAGAGTTTAAATGTTTCCAACCCTTTAAAATCTTAATACCCGATCCTGAATGATCTCACGTGAATTCTACATCCACACCCTCAAATTATGAAAAATAGGAAAACTACGGTGAAAAACGCTTCCCTGGAAGCGCCGATAATAGAGAACGTAAATTACTACTTACTAAGAAAATATTGGAGTCTTTTGTCATTCTTTCGTTGCGTCGTCGCGTGACATGCGGTAGGTAGTAGACGGGATTTACAAAATTTCCTACAATTTTGTTTATTATTTCTCACCGCATGATCCCATTTACTTTCTGTTTCCAGACATCACTCTCAATTAGAGTTATTTGAGGCATGTTTTTAATTCAAATGATATTTTCTCCTGGAAATATTGTTTGATCGTTCCCAAGGAAGCTCTAATTGACACGACACGCGAATCCTATATCGAGGGAGAAATCGCAGATGAAATTTTGAACAACAAAAATTGTTCATGGCTATCAGCTGAACATCCTCCAAATCAATCTTGCAATCTTCTGGAAAACACGTTGCTGGTGCAAACTCTTCTTAATTAATTTCGGACCTAAAACGACCTATATGGATGGGAGAACCATCTTTTGTATGATTATAGACAAGATCTACTACCTATACAGGGGGTCCCAATTTCAATCTCCCGAAAGGAAAACCTTTTTTATCTATAGGAATACGGAAAACGATTTGATTTTTACATTTTCTATTCCTTTGCCCAAAATCTTCGCCTACGCTTGGCTTTTTTGATCAATAATCTCCAATAATAATCACGTAATTTAGAAAATAGACCAGACCGGAATTTTGTCCACGTCCCTTTTAGAAGTGAGCGAACTTTGGGTAGGAATTCTGGGAAAACTTTTGGAAAATCAGAAAGGTTCTATGGAAGACCCAGACCAAATCCATCAATTCCGGCCTTTTACGTGTTGCTGAGAAACAAATAATAAAAAGGCACGCAAATTTTGGGACTTTCAGACGCGTAGCTCCCAACCCAAACATTTTGGACCATCAGCTTATTGGACGGCGGAAAAACTTTCCAATAAAAATATCTATACGTCGACAAAAAGAAACAAGATACGAAGAATCGGCGTGTGCGTAAAAATTTCCCAAAGAATTCCTCGGAATTCCCGAGACTTCTCAAAGAATTCCCAAAGAATTCGCCAAACATATATACCGAATTCCCAACGAAGTCAACCCCTCGAGCATTCTGCTGGCTACTTCGAATTGGGTTTTCCTGCAGTTTACCTAATTCGTAAGGTAAATACTAATAATAATAGCAACCTGCGCATGCGCACACCTGATGTTTAAAATATGAGATATGCCTGTTTTTACTAGAAGAATCTTTGGTTAACATTTCACAAAAAATATTTCCATAAATAAGAAAGATGACATTGCGCAGAAACACGCATGCATAAACGAGGTATTGCATTAGAGTAAAAAAAGACCCTCCACTTTTTCTTATGGAAATATACGTTTTAGAGCACCAGGAATCCGAATGGAACGAAACCTCGATGATGTCGGTCTGTTTGTACTCTCATTTCCGGCTAAACGACTGAACCGATTGGAACCAAATTTGGTACACATATCCTTAGATATAAAAGGGCATGGGTTGCGAAATCTGTGAATTATTTTAATCTGCAATTATTGGTTGAATTTTAAGTCATGGTTTATTTATTGTTTAATCGTTTGAGTCAAAAGTACACAAAAACATAAACGACAGTTGAGGATACAATACAATTATTATTGCTAAATTCGATTTTTTGTTCCAGGTTTGTACAATTAGGCCCTCTCGCTCACTTCTTCCTGATACTCAAGTGGTAAGAGACGTAGTGAACATTACCTAATCTAATATTGAATACAGGCGGAATTTTTATTTAAGACAGATTATTCTTACAATTCTTTAATCCCTTATGAAGTACAGTGTAACTGATTTCATGTAGTTTAATCGATGTTCGACATGCATTACGGAAATAAATGTTGTCGGAATAGGATTCATTAAGAGCGAAATTGTGCGATTGTCAGAGAAGGGTTAAACATGTATCGCAAGAAAATATGGTAATCAACCACAGTTTTTCCCATATGCGGGTGCAGCAAAAAGGACCATGTAAACATAAGGGTCTATTGAACGTAGCAAATAATCATCTAAATACCCTTTGAAGTCCCTCATAAACTAATTTAGGTTTGATTAAGCGGTTTTATTCAAATATAGAACGCCGTTAGTATATTGGCGTTAATCTGTTAACGTCGGACTTTAATCTTCATTCGTCCCAGTTTTGGTATATACATCAAAAGAAATCCCAAAGGATAAACGGCACACGCAAACTTTGTGCTCAACTTTATTCATTACACATTACGTTAGGCTTTACGAGGAAATCTGCTCAATTCACCTTCACCTAACCCGATACGATGTGTATAAATAAATCCGCATAAATTTAAAATTTAATTAGACATTTTAAGTTTATCCTACACCTGTTCGCGTTCCTACTATACGAAACCCCCGGGCACATCCTGCAATTTCGGATAAAACTCCTAGATCCTGTCGCATTATGCTGATACCACATTATCATAAAATATGTAGCAATTCATCCTGGAGAGGATTGTCGGTAGCGTACACGGTATTAATAAACAAAGTTTAACGTTCAAGGATATTAATGTGTAATTTATAGAAAAGTATATATCATTATGTTTTTGTTTTCTTTTTTGAAAGAGCCACATTCCGCCGACCAGGAAGCTCTGTATCTATTATTAGAAGTATCTATTGGTTTATACTTCTTCAAAAGTTTTTTTCTTCAAGCCAGTTGCTATTTTGCACAAAGTTGCTACTTTATTAGCCACGAAATGCGCTCCATTTGAACTAATTATATTAATCAAATTGCAAACTTTGGCCGATCTTGGATAGTTCCTACTTCTCAAAATTTATACTCCTGCTTTTTCGTTCTCTAGGACCTCCTTTCTACCAAGTTATTCTGACTTTGTAAACAGTACAGAAATATCTAAAGAGACTTTAAACTGTAACGGAAACATCAAAAATTTGATTATATAGTCATTGAAATTATACATTGTTTAATATTTTATTTCCCATAATAAGGCAAGATTCAGTTGTTTTTATTTCAGTAACGGAAAACAAATGATTTTTTTTTAATGGCTGTGCAATTTTTTTTCTTTTTTCGTTAGTACCCTTATTCAAAAAAAAATTCAAAAAATGTATTATAATTTGATCAAAATAAAACAATTGAACGTGTACGTTTCTTGTTAAAATTAAAATCTCTATCAAGTACCCTTATTAAAAAAAAAATTCAAAAAAATGTGTTGTAATTTGATCAATAACTTTAATCCAGATATCCTACATCAAAATAAAACAATTGAACGTGTAGGTTTCTTATTAAAATTAAAATCTCTATCAAGTACCCCTATTCAAAAAAAGATTCAGAAAAATGTATTGTAATTTGATCAATAACTTTAATCCAGATATCCTACATCAAAATAAAACAATTGAACGTGTAGGTTTCTTATTAAAATTAAAATCTCTATCAAGTACCCTTATTCAAAAAAAGATTCAGAAAAATGTATTGTAATTTGATCAATACCTTTAATCCAGATATCCTACATTAAAATAAAACAATTGAACGTGTACGTTTCTTATTAAAATTAAAATCTCTATCAAGTACCCTTATTAAAAAAAAATTCAAAAAAAATGTATTGTAATTTGATCAATAACTTTAATCCAGATATCCTACATCAAAATAAAACAATTGAACGTGTAGGTTTCTTATTAAAATTAAAATCTCTATCAACTACCCTTATTCAAAAAAAGATTCAGAAAAATGTATTGTAATTTGATCAATAACTTTAATCCAGATATCCTACATCAAAATAAAACAATTGAACGTGTACGTTTCTTATTAAAATTAAAATCTCTATCAAGTACCCTTATTCAAAAAAAGATTCAGAAAAATGTATTGTAATTTGATCAATAACTTTAATCCAGATATCCTACATTAAAATAAAACAATTGAACGTGTACGTTTCTTATTAAAATTAAAATCTCTATCAAGTACCCTTATTAAAAAAAATTCAAAAAAATGTATTGTAATTTGATCAATAACTTTAATGCAGATATCCTACATTAAAATAAAACAATTGAACGTGTACGTTTCTTATTAAAATTAAAATCTCTATCAAGTACCCTTATTAAAAAAAATTCAAAAAAATGTATTGTAATTTGATCAATAACTTTAATGCAGATATCCTACATCAAAATAAAACAATTGAACGTGTAGGTTTCTTATTAAAATTAAAATCTCTATCAAGTACCTACCCTTATTCAAAAAAAGATTCAGAAAAATGTATTGTAATTTGATCAATACCTTTAATCCAGATATCTTACATAAAAATAAAACAATTGAACGTGTACGTTTCTTATTAAAATTAAAATCTCTATCAAGTACCCTTATTCAAAAAAAGATTCAGAAAAATGTATTGTAATTTGATCAATAACTTTAATCCAGATATCCTACATTAAAAATAAAAACATTGAACGTGTACGTTTCTTATTAAAATTAAAATCTCTATTCAAGTACCCTTTATTAAAAAAAATTCAAAAAAAATAGTATTGTAATTTGATCAAATAACTTAATCGCAGATTATCCTAATTAAAATAAAAACAATTGAACGTGTACGTTTCTTATTAAAATTAAAATCTCTATCAAGTACCCTTATTAAAAAAAATTCAAAAAAATGTATTGTAATTTGATCAATAACTTTAATGCAGATATCCTACATCAAAATAAAACAATTGAACGTGTAGGTTTCTTATTAAAATTAAAATCTCTATCAAGTACCTACCCTTATTCAAAAAAAGATTCAGAAAAATGTATTGTAATTTGATCAATACCTTTAATCCAGATATCCTACATAAAAATAAAACAATTGAACGTGTACGTTTCTTATTAAAATTAAAATCTCTATCAAGTACCCTTATTCAAAAAAAGATTCAGAAAAATGTATTGTAATTTGATCAATAACTTTAATGCAGATATCCTACATCAAAATAAAACAATTGGACGTGAACGTTTCTTATTAAAATTAAAATCTCTATCAAATGAGCTTAATGAAAGTGTGCATTGCTATTTAAAAAAATATGCCAAATTCTTGACAGAAAAGCTTCGTAGGCTCAGACCAAAAAGCGCTTTTCACTGTTTAACGTCTTCGCACGATTTTTTTACTTTTGTTTTTGTTTATTACTAATACTTATTACTAATAATTCGTCCAAAGGCAGTAAACACAATGCTCCATATTCAATTCAATCGGCACGTAAGAATAAGAATGACATTTTACAACTTATCCCTTAAGTAGAGGGTGCGACACCCGTATTAACTTTCTTTTTTGTCGGCGGTCTGGTGTAAATGTTACAAATGGATCAATTTTCTTTACAATAGATATCAATATTAATACAGATTTTAGTATTTAAATCTGTGATATTTATAAACTGCAGTATACGGGGGGTGACTTTGACGAATGCACCATAGGGATTTCAACAGTAATTTTTTAATTTCCGATTTGTATACAGTCAATATTTACCGAAATCTATACTATATTCCACACATAATGGGCACCCTGCATAGTTGTCACATTTTGAAATTTGAACTGAAATCCATTAATTGATAAATTTCTATTTATTAGGATTATAGTCATTTCAGTTAATTTGTATACAGTTCATATTCGAACACGTTTCGTGACTCGTTTATTGCTGAAAGATATTAATTTCCAGAACACACAAGTGATTTTTTTGTATCTTTACCATTATACAATCATATCGTTTAATTATGACCCAGTCGTGATCTTAAATCTTGGGAAGATCCACAACATTGATAGCAATTAATTTTTTATTCATTTAAGACTTACACCCTAATTGGCCCATAAATTTATGTTGCGAAAAAAGTGTAGCAAGAAAAAGGCACTATAAAAAAACAGAAAACGCTTTTGTTTGCGTAGAGTCGTCCATGAGTGTACAAACAAAGTTATGTTAAACCCTACTTCCTACAAAATTTTCCCATACATGGTCTCGGTGTATTGACACCAATTAAACAATTTTTACCTACACATTGCCATTTCAAAGCTCGAAACACCGTAAACTTCCTTATAGTTAAGTAGGTAAATTACTTTCTTCGTGAAGGTTAAGCTGCAATTACGTAATTATGAGCATGATCATAACACTAATTAAAATGGGAATCGTACACGAAATTTTACACGTTCACCTTTATTACCGCCTAATTAAGTTATAAGAATCGTTAATCAACAAAAAAGTGTGTAGTAAAACTAACAGACCCTAAAAGGATACTTTCGAGTGATTGTCAGAAACACCTAACCACACCTAACATTTCGTGAAGTGTGCCATAGATTAGGCAACGTTTTTTTCGTTCCTAACTGTACCTACCTCTTGAACCTACGTTTTATAAATTACGTTACGGAAGTAGATTGTTGTTTGAGTTCGTGAAGGTCGCCTATTTTGAGTGCTTGCGACCTGTCACTTTGAAATTACAAAGAATTTTAATGACACCGTCTTAATTGTTGGGTGGTTTTCCACAAGAAAAACGGTTTGCTAATCCAATATTTTATAACGATAGAAAGTCTCTATAAACCGTATCCAATTTGTACGAAACAAAATATGGTTTAGTTTTTATGTAATATCAAAACTCTCGGCCTGTAACGAATGTATTTTTTTTCATTCCCTTTGTACGTTGAAATGAGTTCCGCGAATAGTAACCGCAACGTACAACCAAAAAAGTTGTATAAACAAAATAAGGGGAAACTGATATATATTAATGTTTACGTAGAGCTTTTCAGTATTTTGCCGAGCGGATTCTGTAAATACAATTCTTGTGTTATAACTTCCGTTGGAAAATGTAGTGTAACAAATGTGACTGGTTGGAAAATTTTTGCAGTTTTTATACTCGTTGTAAAAGCTCTGGCCGTTTAAATTCAATGGTTTGGGTGATTACAATTTTTAAAATGAGTACACTACACTACGCCTATCTAGACACCTATCATTTCCAGATTTGGTTTTGATTTTACAGTTCTGAATTGTTCCATTTGATATTATTTTTATGTAACACTGTTACACTGTTTCTTCTGTGTAATAGATTGTATTGTAAAATAATAATTACGAAGGAGAGCAGTGAATTACATTCAAAACCTCTGTCGATAGTTAGGAGGATTTCAGAAGACTTTTACGAATGTTTTAGGAGGATTCCTGGATTTATTATGTAAGAAAACACTAAATCTCTCCTTATAACATTATGGGGGAAATATGGGTGAAACCAAGGGCGAAACTCTTATTTCGAGACTACAGCCATGGTAGATCTTCAGCAAACAAAAAGGATTATTGAGTAATATCAGGAAAAACTCCTTAAGATTTTTGTTGGACCTCACAAAAGAAGGATTATTATTATTGAGATCTTTGTTTGAAACTCGCTATGAATATGTTGAAGTACTTCTGACATCCTCGTTATAAATCCCCTGATATCCGTACGATTACCTCTGCGACTCTCTTGAGGTTTCTTTTAAAATGTCTTAAATTTTTTCAAAAATTATAGAATTATGTGTTAAATCTTCTTGAAATTTACAAAACATCCTCTGAACATTTTTCTGATGTCTTATTGTATTTATGTAATTCTTCTAAAAACGCTCTTTCTTCTAAAATTTCCTTCTTGAAATTTTCTTGCAATCGTCTTAAATTACCCTTAGAGTTCTCAAGGCACTGTTTACCATCACCCTCTCAAAATTTCCTATTACTCTCCTAAATTTTCCTGGTACTCATTCCATTCTATAAATTTTCTCTAATGCTACTTATTCTCCCATATGTGGTACCGTGTAATTCTCACGCAAGGATCAAGAATTTGCCGTAATTTTCCTAATGCCCTAACCCTTCTCGAGTTGCGTTTAGTTTCCCCAATTACTATAAAAAATGAGTATTGTTTTTAAAGCTTAAATTATACGCACTGATAACTAACGTGGGAATGTGAGTAGTTGGGTCAATTTTAAGAACAATAATTTAAAAATTTAGTTTCCTAAATTTTCTTCTTATTTCTTCTAATTTCACATTCCGCAGTTATTTCCCCGTAATTTCCTATGTGGAGAGATTGTGAAGGATAGGAATTCCCTCCCCGTATTAACAATTTTCAGTTTCCCGAAGTTCCATAAAGATGCTTGTATCACAATATATTTTCCAAACTCTAAAGTCTCTAAAATACAGAGCAATAATTCAACAAAATTTCCTTCCACTTTCGTACATCTTTCTCACTATTTCACCAAAATTTCCTCGCATTATCTAACAATTTTCTCATTGCTCCCAGCTTTTACCTGTATATCTTCTGATTACGATCACTTCCATACATTTTTCGGATGTTTCCTTGCAATTTCTTATGTGAGTGATTGCTGGTTTATTTTTACAAAATTGATTTGTGAGCTACCTAGTGGAGTTTAAAAACTAAGGATGGTTGAAAAGCTCAACAAATTTTTGAGCTCATACTTGTCAAGTTGACGTGAAGTTAGCAGAGCAGTTTTTCAAAATTGATTTGTAAACTATTGGAACTCAAAAATTGCAAATTGTACCGTTGAAAAGCTCAACATAATAAAACATTGAACAATTTTTGAGCTCCAACCTGGCCACTTCAGGGACGTACTTTGAGCTTTTTTTGTACCTAACAAAATCAACATTACATTATAAGCCCTTATATTTCATCAAAATGGTATCATTTTATGATGATCTGTGTTTCTTGAATACGAAAAATTTTTGCAATAATGTATACCTAATCATCTACAATATTACTCAAAATGAGATGGGAAATCAAGAACTGCAATAAAAAAACATAATTTTACATTGGAAATAAGAAAGTTCTTGAATCTTACAATACCTCCTTAATACTTAATTATACGTAGCCAGAGCTGGGCAGTATTCGATTTTGTAAATACTTTTTAGTATTCAAATCCTTTAAAGTACCTATTCAAATACTTTGTAATTAAATACTTTTATGTATGCAGTATTTGTATTTGTAACTCAAATACTTTCACAAATATTTAGTATTCGAATACTTCGCATATTTGAATACTTAACCTTCCTTTTTTTACCAAAAATCGACTACTCCAAAATTTCTCGGGACAACACTTTTTCTTATTAATTTGGGTGCGTAGAATCCAAATCAATTCGTACTTTTTCGATCACACTTCTCAATCAAAGGTTAGACTAGAAAACAATTTCGAAAAAAAATTCAAAGGGCTGTAACTTTTGAACTAGTGGCCCAATCTTGAAACTGTTTGAAATTATGGATTCTACAGGCCACATTCTATAAGAAAATTTTTTTTCCGGGTCGATCTGAGACAATTTTTTTTTCGGGCCCCAAAAAAAGGCAGTGTATGACCTTCCTTTTTTACCAAAAATCGACTACACCAAAATTTCTCGGGAAAACACTTTTTCTTATTAATTTGGGTGCGTAGAATCCAAATCAATTCGTACTTTTTCGATCCGACTTATCAATCAAAAGTTATAGACTAGAAACCATTTCGAAAAAAAATTCAAAGGGCTGTAACTTTTGAACTAGTAGCCCAATCTTGGAACTGTTTGAAATTATGGATTCTACAGGCCACATTCTATAAGAAATTTTTTTTCCCGGGTCGATCTGAGACAATTTTTTTTCGGGGCTCAAAAAAGGCAGTGTATAACCTTCCTTTTTTACCAAAAATCGACTACACCAAATTTTCTCGGGAAAACACTTTTTCTTATTAATTTGGGTGCGTAGAATCCAAATCAATTCGTACTTTTTCGATCAGACTTTTCAATCAAAAGTTATAGACTAGAAACCAATTTCGAAAGAAAATTCAAAGGGCTGTAACTTTTGAACTAGTAGCCTAATCTTGGAACTGTTTGAAAAAGGAAGTACTTTTAAGTTATTCAAATATTTGAGAACAATTTAGAAATGTTTAGGGAAAGTTTCCATTGTCACAAAATCAAATATAAAAATCCGATACAACTAAATACCGAACGATCCTGGAGTGAAACTTTTTGACTCGATAGTCTACGTAACTTAAAAACAATAGGGACCTTTCTTATATCCTTAAGACCATGTGTACCAATTTTCAAAGCGATCGCACGTTTCTAAACAAACTATCATCCACACGGACAAACGGATGGTCAAAAATGGATCTGTTCCAAAATCGCTAGGATTAATTTCAGAAAGACGTACCTACGTATCATGTGCACGACGCTTTGAAAACTGGACACGTATTGTTAAGGATATAACTGGGATAAGAAAGGTCCTGGTAGCTACCTCCTATATAATAATAGTAATACGCTTTTACTCCCCTTAAATTTGTATATAACAATAGAAATACAAAAAAGCTAACCCCATTACAAAGTATAGGTCACTTGATTTTTTAACTAGTATTAAGACTTTTATCTAGTATACTATTTTAAATTTTTAATGTATTTGAGTGACAAGTATTCGAATACTTTTGAAAGTATTTGAATACTTCTTTTTTTAAGTATTTGAATTCTTTTCAATGTATCTGTATCTAGTATTCGCTTGTGCTGGACGTAAAAGTATTTAGTATTCAAATACCTTTGATTTCTGTAAAGTATTTACTATTTAGTATTCAAATACTTTTTGAAAGTATTCTGCCCAGCTCTGTACGTAACATTGCTTATTCTTTATTGACACTTTGCATGATTGGTGGATTAGTTTAGATGAATTATTTATGAATCAACCATTTAGTTGTAGTTCTCCTGCTCGTTTCCAAACTTTCGGAATGTAACATTGTAACGAAGTTCTTGAAATATTTCCTTCAATATATTTAGATGCCTACATTAAATTCTATTTCAGAGCGGCATACCTGCCAGTAAATGAAAATATTTCCTCACGCTATACCTAATAAGTAGTTTCAAATTATTTTGAAAGCACACTTACAGTTCGCTTGTATCTAAAAGCAAAGTTTCAGCAAAATTTTATTAATCTGCGCAGTGTCGACATTATAATTGCAAAAACTAATTTTGTTCACTTCAAGCCTTTTATATGCATTACGAACCCCCGAGCAAACTATTATGTTGAGAAACGGTCCGAAATGAATTGGGCTAATTCAAAGCATTCACCTAAATTTAGTCTAAGTGCTTTCAAACTTGATACCGCTCTAACTAATAAGCTGAAATGTATTAGAAAATGGATGTGCACTTAATTAAATGGCGAACAGTTATTGTATTGTTTTCCGTTTTGGGCGAGAACGTAAAGAAAAACGCTCACCGCCTACGATCAAACCGCGAATTGCGAAGATGAAATGGGGGTCTATTACTCAAAGGATTTTGTACGTATGAACCCCTACTTGTTAATTGCCTAAAGCCACACACTTTGCAGATTTCGCCTGCGACGTTGCTTTCGCTACAAATTAAGTTTCGAGCGACTAAACAAAAGGTTTTATAATATTAACGGCAAATTTGAATTTCTGTTTAATTATTTACCTGAGCACAGTTCTCGTTTTCGGGAGCGTTATTTTGATGGGGATGATTTGCAATTCAAGTAGCAATCTGCTTGGAAATTTTTATTGGTGAGACATTCTTATTCGATTTGAAATATCTAGTTCCACGCTGCGACAGCAAATTCGATAAAGGCAGCAAACTATTTACCCCCTAAACTATATACAACTTACCTAACAACCCTAAACTTAAATTGATGATAAGCAATTTCTAATTATCAACAGTTCGCATATATAGCAAGTCCTTACCCTCAACAGTTGAAATAAAATGGTATTTATGTAAAGTGTATGTAACACTCGTTTGCTGAATATCAAATTTGCATTTGTTAGTAATTAACCCCATGGTGCTCTTAAAGTACCACGCTTAAGATAACATTTTATACCAGTTTTTAAATTATCCATAATTAAATGGAAGCGAGCCAATATTACTAAAGTACTGTTGCCATTCAATTTTTACAATTACTAGGTGTGGTTATCTTTCAATCTGATCCGTTTTTCCTTCCTTGTTGCTGAACCATCCCGTTTTAGTATGACCCCAGTGGACACTGGAATTTCCGTATTGTTTTTTTGACTGCCAACATTAAAATTCCTTCCAGTCAATGACTACTTCTTAGCAGAATTCCCCAGGAGTTTTCCTAATTTCGCTATGTGCACAGTTCAAAATCTAATTGAAAAAATGTAATTAAAGTTTTAATTTATAGCTTATGTGGATATAAAAAAAAAAGAGTTGTGGGATTCGGGACATGTTAACCTTTCCAATTCTAATCCACTTATTTGGTACTTAAGCCATAAATCTTAAAAAAAATATTTAAATATTCATTGTATAACCGCCCAAATCTTAGTTAGGTGTTCACTTTTGAATTTCCTATTTCCATATTAATTGTTTCAACCTGATCATTGTAGAATTTTGGACCGCCCCCTTCTATAACAAGTTATTTATCAATTTTTATTATTTTTGCATATGACAAAATCCATTCGAACTTCCTTGGAATTTAAATGACATTATTTTACGTATCAGTTATATCAGGAATTCGGAAAATCGTCAAAACTCCCACGCAGGAATGTCAGATGTGCTTCTGGAACACGGCCACTTTTTAACATTGCAGTTTACCGTTACTAATAGCAGGAGACAGGTATTCAATCAGTTTAAACTGACAGAATCAATTCTCCTTGAAAGTTTTGTGAAGTTATTGTCATTCATACCACGAATATTAATGCAAGAAAATTAAAATCGAGTACTGTTACATAGCACAATCCCATTACGTATATAGGAAGAACGGTAATTGATAGATTATTAGCTATTCATCTTTTATAAAACGCTTTAATGCTTTTTGTCAATTCAGCGGCATAAATAAATTAATGTGAGTAACCGCAAGAAGGTATGGATAATTGGGGGGACATCCGAAATGAAGAATGCCGCCTTTAGTTGCGGTTAGGCAGTGACGGGGCGAAAAAGAATCTCACGCTATGTTGCGTATGTAAGCCCTTGTAATTCACATACTAAAGACACTGTGGCAAGATGCGTAAAATTGCTTTTTTCCATTAGGCAAAGCTACTTTTCATATAAAATTATCGTTTCTAAGTTGGATGCTATAGAACTTTAATGTTTATGGGTCTTTAATAGCTCAATATAGAAACACTCAGGAACAACAAACTTAAAAATACGAACTACCGCCTTAATTCTGACATCAAAATACTCCCACTCTTATTTTCCGATTCTTCCTCTATATTTATTGGTTCAGATTTCTCAATTGCTTGTATTAATTTTCCATATTGTGATAGATTTCTTGTAATCGTTCATTATGTTGTCGTTTGAGGTCGCGCAGAACTTTGTTTAATTTCTTCCGGCGCGCGCAATCCTTGTACAAGAGGATACACGCCATTGCCTACTTGACAACTTTGTCGACCTTTTTTGGGATGTACTGGTGCTGTGTTAAATTGAGTGAAGTTTTCTCTCGTTATTCTACTTCCAAGCTTCACTGACGCTATTTGCGGATTTATCTTAGAAGTTTTAAGGCCGTTTTGCGGTATGTAACAACAATTACGAATTCACTTTTACTTTGAATAATCATTTTCAGGATTTTTTCTTACTTTTGATTTACGATTTACTTCATTATCTATCGACATCGATATTTCGGAGTGGAAACGATGAATTTTGGATTTTCTCAATATTGCGCAAGAAAAATTAATTTGTTTAATTACGAGTGGGGTTTTAAAACATTTTTTTATTCTTGGAGAAATAAATAATTCGACTAAATTACAAAGTAAGGTTACGGTAATCACGCAATGAGTTGAATAATAAGAGCATCGGAATGCATTGTAAAAGGATTACGAGTGTAACCTACTTAAACCGAACTGCACGTAACTGAGCGTTAGGTTGGCTAATTTTCCTTTATTGCCCCTTGTAGGTTATTCCAATGTACCAATTGGGGATAATCAACGTTAACATCCCTTCTTAATCATCGCATCGACATGTTACTTGCGCAAATTTACGTTACGCTGCCGGTAACGTGAAAATTATTTTCCTTTATAAGGATTATCCCATATGCGCCGCTATTAAATATTCATTTTTGATTACCCTGCCTGTATGGGGGCAAAGAAAAATGCAAAACTGCTTTCGCATACGTTTATTACACAACGTGAAAATTCCCACGCGATAATTTTATTTAATAATCGTTCAGTGCTTGCAAATAGAGTGATTAAACTATCGCATAAATTGAAAAACCACGCTTTAATGGTTTAGGGGTTGTAAAAAACAAAAGGCCACGCTATTCGAACTCGCACAATCATTTAACGCTATTACTCTTAAAAAACAATTCCTCTAAAAGCCTTTAGATGTGTCTCAGCTTTATTGCTTTTACGGATCATGCTCGCGAAGTGAAACGACCATTATTCCCCAAAAAAAAACGAAAACAAATTGGAAATTTACATGCTTTGTAGACTGTATAAGTGTCGTCGAAAATTTTGGTCACAGGAAATGGTGGGTAGTCAGTCAGTTGCGTTTATCCATAATTATTTAAAGGTGTTCTATAATAATCTGATATAAACAATCCAACCTTGTGCGCCTTAAAAGTGAACGTCAATTGAAAGGTTACGCGATTTCTATTTGTCGATTTTTGAGGTACCTATAACAACTGCAATTTTGATATTATTTAGTTTTTCGACCATAACGAATAAAACAACAAAGTAGAGATTCACGAGACAATTTTCGTTACGTAATATCGAAAGTGAGTATTGCAACTAATGGCGAAAGCGACATTCATAAATATGCATAAAAACATTCTTGTAAATGTTGCATAAAGGTTTCCCTTGCTATACGCCATTGTATTTTAAGTGTTATAACATGATTTTTTATTTAATTACCGTAATAACGATGTTATTAATCAAAGGTTTTTTTGTAATTACTTCGCTACTGTAGATTTAATTCGCACAGCACGTGTCAAAGCTTTAGTGATAGACACGTTTCTCCGTCCTAATTAAACATCAACGAGTTTTTGCCAGCTTTAATCTTGGGAGATTGATGGTCTATCACTAAAGCAGGTCATGTTGCTCAATATTATATCTGTATATTCACGAATTATATATAATTTTGCCCTATAGCCACCATGAATTCGTCTAGAATCTCTTTAAAGGTGAAGTAGGAGCGGTGTTGGATTTGATAGAAAATAGTAGTACTAGCGGTATACCAAAAGATACTGCATTTTCTTATACCAAGGTGCCACTTGGTACAGCTGTTCCTTAGAGCCATTTAGACGATTTGGCCCGAAGAACACGTGACATTTTCCGTGTGGGTAGATTTTAGAGGGGTTGGGGGTGATTTATTGTAACATTTTTTTAAAAACTAAATATGGCCTAGAGATGAGATCTGGGTGTCGATTTCGTATGATTTTAACCCGAGGAATCCAATGGTAGCGCCAGAAATGTAATCCGGATACAGGAAGTCCGTGAAAAGCCGCCATTTTTAGAAAATGACAGACTTTTGATCGAATTATAAGGCACACCGGGTCGTGGAAGTGTAAGGTGTCTAGAGTTATGTTTTTGGGGTCAAGGAATTCATTTATGATAACAAAAATAACCTACTGGCATCGGAACTGCATGTGAAACCCAAGATATTCCAAAGTTTTAATACCTATATACATTTGTAATATTTTATTTAATAAAAATACACATTAACAAAACATAAAATATATTAAAACATGGGGTAAAAAATTTATAAGCCTATGAAGGATCGCCAAGTACATCGCTGACCTCCTCTGAGATTGCGTTATCACCACTGAAAAGGAATTTCACATACCGGGTGAATATTTTAAAACCGAACGTAGCAAATTAACATGCCAAAAACGTTTTTTGCCGAACGTTGCTCCCCATGTTAACTTAGAGGGTTTGTATTGACACCAATCAAAAGAAGATTTTTTTCTCATCTAATGATGTACGAATTAGCTTATTTTCAGGTGTATTCCTCATTACATTATTTTATCAAAAATTCGGCAATAAATCCAATTAGCAAAATCATGTTAAGCCATGGAAATTTCCTAACGAATTGAAATAGGTTTTCACATGCACGGAAAGCAAAATACTTTTTCCTCAGTGAACCGCATTTTACAAAAAAATTAATGCCAGGCGTCATAAACTGATATTGATTTCGATGTTTGAATGTGCTTTTTGTCTTAGTCATGGTTTAACATGATTTTGGTAAGTGGATTTCTCGAGTTTTTGATAATATAGTGAGAAATACACCTGAAAATGAACTAATTCGTATATCATTAGACGCGGAAAAAATCTTCTTTCGATTGGTGTCATGATCAACCCTCTAAGTTAACATGGGGAGCAACTATTTACAAAAACCCCTTTTCCCATCTTAATTCCCTATGTTCGTTTTGGGAATATTCACTCGGTATAAATATTAAAGGTTCGGTAGTAAATTAGGTATATCCGAAAGTATACAATATTCTTACCCTTTGTTTGAGCAATCTCCCATACATTTTTGGCATGCAGGGGAACATGGCAATCCGTCTCGCCGGCAGCTGCACCGAAGGGTCTCGCAGCCACACCTGTTCAGAGCACGGACTGCCTTCCATACTTGTGGCAGCTTGGACTACAGAACCTTCCAGCCTTTGGCTTCAAGAGTCCATCCCCATCCTTCTGGACTTGTAGAGCTTCTCATCACCTGGTTTGCACATCCCCAGATATGGCCAGCGACATACGCCGCCCTCCTTATGTGCTCCTCCAACTCGTGCTGCGGCGACACGGATTACCATGTTCCCCTGCATGCCAAAAATGTATGGGAGATTGCTCAAACAAAGGGTAAGAATATTGCATACTCTCGGATGTACCTAATTTACTACCGAACCTTTAATATTTATATGTAAAATTCCTTTTCAGTGGCAATAACGCAATCTCAGAGGAGGTCAGCGATGTACTTGGTGATTCTTCATAGGCTTATACATTTTTTACCCCATGTTTTAATATATCTTATGTTTTGTTAATGGGTATTTTTATTAAATAAAATAATATAAGTTTATATATTAAAACTTTGGAATATCTTGGGTTTCACCGCGCGCGATGTCTTCAAATAGTGCAGTAGGGAAGCCTCTCATGCAGTTCCGATGCCAGTAGGTTATATTTGTTATCAAAAATGAATTCCCTGACCCCAAAAACATAAGTCTAGACACCTTACACGACCCGGTGTGCCTTAAAAATATAATTCGATCAAAAGTCTGTCATTTTCTAAAAATAGCGGCTTTTCACGCACTTCCGGTATCCGGATTACATTTCTGGCGCTACCATTGGATTCCTGGGGTTAAAATCATACGAAATCGACACCCAGATCTCGTCTCTAGGCCATATTTAGTTTTTAAAAAAATATTACAATAAATCACCCCCACCCCCTCTAAAATCTACCCACACGGCAAATGTCAAGTGTTCTTCGGGTCAAATCGTTTAAATGGCTCTAAGGAACAACTGTACCAAGTGGCACCTTGGTATAAAAAAATGCAGTATCTTTCAAGAATTTCCGTTATACCGCTAGTACTATAGGTAACATTTCGTTCTCTGAGTAGGTTACCCTCAGGGATTCTATCCGTCCCATTTCGGTAGCCATTTCTCTAGGGACGAGGGCAACATTTAGTGGGAAGGGGACCACTATCCGCCATCTTAGTAAACAAGTCTGTAAGGCAATCATCCACCCCCCATTGTCGCCAATGTCCGACCGAATGGGCCTAGAATGGGCATACAAGAGTGACATTTAACCCCTCAACCATAAATGGTTGCTATGGTGTCAATAGACAACTGATTTTTTTTAATGTAACACCCTGTATATATTAGTTGTTTCGATGCCATTTTTTAACCTCTGCATGGAAACCTATTCACTTTTTGGTTTTTTGTCAATGTTACCAAATTAATTTTTTTTCCGAACCTTGATTTTAAAGTGAAGAAATACATTTGATCAATAATGTTATTCTCAATAAAAGAAAACACTTTCGTAATGAGAGAGTGGGATTTAGTGATACAGGGTCTTCACAAAAAATAGCAAGGTTTCCAGATTTCAAAGTGTAATAGCTATTTTTTTTTTAATGGAACTACCACTATTTCTCTATTCGATAGTCTTTTGTGTGTTCTTCAATTTCTATAAGCGGCATCCTGTGCCTAAACCCCGTAGTTTTTAGGTTATTCAATATTTTTCACAAAAATAGTTCCACATTAATCAATTTTATTTTTATAAACCGGTATATAGACCGTGAAAGAAAAGAATACCAGAAAGTAAGCAAATGTCAAAAATAAATTATCTGCTGCAAGTGTACTCCCTAAAATAAGATTAATTACAAAGGTGAATTTTGAAAAAGATGAACTAGTCTTTTTAAATAATCTCATTTTACTACGAAATAAGGAGTAGGTACACTTGCAGCAAATCATAAATTTATGGCACTTGCTTACTATCTAGCATTCTTTGATTTTTTATTATCACGGCCTACTCCTGTTCATAAACATGTAATTAATTAATGTGGAAGGATAATAACTATAAAAATATTGAATAACCTAAAAAATACGGAGTTTTCTCACTTCTCATGGAAGAGCACACAAAAAATTATCGAATAGAAAAATAAAATAGTGGTAGTTACATTTGAAATATGGAAATTTAACTATTTTTTGTGAACACCCTGTATCACTAAATTCAACTTTCTCATTACCAAAGTGTTGCCTTTTATTCAGATTCACATTATTGATCAAATGTATTTCCTAACTTTCAAATCAAGGTCGCCACGATTTATCAAAGTGGGGGTGGCTTATAGAGAATTATTCGTAAAAAAATTAATAAGTTGGCAACAAACCAAATATTGAATAGGTTTCCATGTAGAGGTTAAAAAATGACATAAAAATATACGGGGCATTCCATTTAAACAAATCCACTGTGTATTGACACCGTAAAAATGAGGCCCCCTGTACATACAAATAATTTTTGTAGATGCGCAACCATCTATAGTTGACATTTGCACAAAAAGTTTTTTGATATTTTTTACCAGGTATATGCTAAGAAAGACCGACACACTGTTGCAGGTCCTCTGATGTACATATAACGATAATACCTTACTTTGCCTTGATATGCTAGGCATATTAGGATTCTCAGACGAAAGTTTTGCTATAGTTTTTATTTTCTTGCCCGACAAATCCATTCTATACCAAATTTCCTGTATTTTTCATATATCACTAGATAGTAAGACTAGAGCGCGTCAAAGAAGAGCATATTCCCGGACCCAGTATACTTTAGGTGCTACATCAATAATGAATAATTATATAGGGAAAGTAATTTTCAATTCTTAAAAAATGCGCTAAAAATGGACCTATTGTAATGCCGTTATTCCTTTAATAGTTATGTACAGGGTGTCCTATTAATAAAGCCCACAGGCAGTATCTATGGCCAAGAGAAATCGTTGGAAATTATTTTGCAACCTGCAAATTTTATGTGAATGTCCAACCGCGCCCTCTACAACTCATCACATTTACTAAAAATACCTACTCTTTTATGTACAATCTGATTACACGAAGAAAGTTCCTTCCAATGGGACCAATTATGTGAAAATGGATAAACCTAAACCGATGTTACATTCAATTCTTTAAAGAGATGTTCCCCTTCCCCCACCCCTAATATTTTATGAGCTAGGGCAATATTTGCTGCATCAAATGTATCAAAATTCATACAAGATTGCGATGAATGTATTTTTATGCATGTTTGTTGGTAAAATAATCACTCTTCTGCTTAACAGAACGCCCTTTAATAATAATAATAATAATAATAATATGTATATAATAATATATGTATCTAGCGGCAAACCTAGAAACTGGAAAATAATTTCCAGCGATTTCTTTTAGGGGCTTTTGTTAAAAAAATATTTTTTCCCACCCCTGTACAACATCTATTCTCCGTATTTTTTCAGGCGAAAGAGGGGAACCGGAACATTTGCGTAAGCATTGTGCATTCATACTAACTACCAGGCGCAGTCAAATTTTGTCTGCTTTCGTTTTGTATAACATGGGCTGACCGAAAAAACTCCAATACGCTCAAAACTGAAGAAAGTGCCAACATTTGGGACAAAAGTACCAAAAAAATAATAAGTTCCGGGCCAAATTTTGCCTGCAAACAACAAAATCGCGTTCAGCAACCCACCAAAAAGCAAAACTTTCCTCTGAAGAGGAGAGCTCTAAGAAGCGTAAGGTGGGGAGAGATGCCACCTCCTTTTTCAATTCATTGTTATGTTTATGACACTTCCAGTGAAACAAAATGAGAGTAAGATGAAGGAATATAGAAGATGACCAAGCACTCTGGTAGAGATGCCCGCGCCATCTATTCCTTCTTCTTGAAAAAAACTTTGACATGGAAGTCACTCTTCTGGTTCTTGGTGTTGTCGGTTATCATCCTCGGGTAGATCTTGCATTTGCGCTTGTTCCTGAGTACAGAGTGGATCTCGATGAATATATCACTCGGAATGGCCAATGGATTATAAGGGTAGGTATATTCCTGTGAACCAAAGAAAAACTATTAAAGTTTATTTGCCCCCCTGTTGCAGAAAATACAGAAACCGCATTCTGAACAGTTGCTGCCCATGATTGATTCAACGTGAAAGTTTTCTATCACTGTGAGTCTTAATCCAGGTGTTTGGTACAGTATTGAATGCTGATTTCAACAATATAAAAACGGATTGATCTAGTGGTTGCAGTAGTGTGTGGCGTGAGGAGGGAAACACGGTAAAACCAAGAGGGCCTTTTCATTACCTTTCCTAGGATGGAAATGTTCTTTAAATCATTTCAAGAAAAGCTGAAAGGCTGATTTAGGGGATAAAGTACACTTGAAAACCAGGAGGCATGTCGTTCAAAAATTCCTTTTTCAAATTCTTCCCCTTGAAAATGCACGTTGGAGGAAGGAATACTTCTTCGGCGCTGCAGCATGCTACAACCGTAACAGTCTCTCCCTTCTCACCGGCGGTCAATGTCATCATGGTTTTGGAGCCTTTTTGGGCAATTACAATACCAGGATTATTATTCAATTGCAACAAGTCGTCTCCATGATCCTACCAAGCAACTTAAAAGATTGTTTAACTGTGTCTGCTCACTCCTTCACTACGATGTTTGGAGAGTCCTTCGGCCTCCCTTATAGCGAGCTCCGGATTTCTTTGTAAAAACAAATTCAGTCAATCATAACCTGCTAAACTTTCTCTCCGTCAAATTTGTGTCTAAGTTTTAACTTTTCAGCTAAATGGAAAGCTCTCTCACATCTCACCTTGAAGGCGATTACCCATGTTTTTTTTCAATTCAATCCCACCGCTATGACTAACGCAAAAAGACCACTAAAATCACATACTTCAGTGTTCCAGGGGTAGTTAGGGTAGTTATACCTCCGTGCAAAAACAACAAGTTAAAAAGTAACGATTTACATAAAGCGCATTTCCACTTGCATTCATTTCCCATTTGTAAGATGCAACTTCTGTTAAAATCGTAAAAATCCGGCTACAAATATGAAAGATAGCGTTGCACATGGGCAATCCATTTTTGACGTGCTACTTCAATTTCAGTTTATGAGAAGAATTTCATTTGAATGCTTTTCTGCTTTTCTAAATAAGAAAGTTGGAACTGCGCATGCGCAACCCTAAATTTGGAAACTAACGTTAGATTTTCCTTTGTTCCAAGTGGCTATGTATCAAATTTCATTTAAATGCTTCCATAAATAAAAAGGTTAGCACTGCGCATGCGCAAAACCAGATTTTGAAACTGGCGTTACATTTGCTTTTATTCCAAGTGGCTATGTATCAAATTTCATTTAAATACTTTTATAATAAAAAAAGTTTGCAATTCGGTTTATAAATGGTCGATATGCGAAAAGGGCACTGTGAATTTTGAATCGATTCGACTCAACTTTTGGCATTGCGTATTATATGGCTGAAGCTATGTCCATATTGAATTTCATGCAATTCAGTTCATAACTAACGGAGATGTAAAAGCGATCGGGCATTTCTAAACAAAGTTATCGTCCACACGGACAGATAGATGGACAGACAGACAAAGGAATAGACAGACAGACCAACAGACAGACGACAGACAGCAATACAAAATTATAAACGATCTCTAGGATCATTAATAAACGGCAAAAGTGTAAAATTATGGAACATGTAAAAAACGGTTTTTTAGTTTTTTTACAATAACTTTTTTAGCAATAAACACAGAAAAAATTCCTTCCTTGGTGCAAGCCTCGACACCATAACGAACCCAATAGCTAAAAAAGTAGAACAATAGCTCTTAAGATAAAGAACTAGTAGCGTCTCAATGAACGAGCGAACGGACGGACGGACAAAGTGGCCACAATAGCGCATTTTTATTTTATTTTTGTGGAAATGCGCTAAAAATGGAAGCTCGTATCCTGAAAGTTGAATACTTGGATCTTGAAAATTAAATCCAATGTTTCTCGCTCATAATCTTGTTGTTTTTCTGCATTTCTTTCACTCCTTCAACTCTTGACATCATATCAACGTTCTGTGTCAGCCGTTTAATTTACAGTGTACAGGTAAAGACAATATTTCCCAAAGACAGGATTGATGACGTGGACGAGAAGTAAAGAAAATCCTACTTTAGTTTAGTTTCCTTTGTAGCAATTTTTATCTTTGTTCTCTTGTACTTATTTTCCGGCCCTGTAATTATTTACCCCGCCTTTTTGTTTTTTTTTGTTGTTGACTGCGTGATCGTCTTTTCTTGTTTTCCGGACACTATTCAATTGCAGTGGTCTGTTTCAGGCGCGGAAAAGTGTCAGAATTAATTCTAAATTCTAAATTATTTTGGAATTGAGTCTCGAAGGTAATATCAATAAAGCTCATATTTTAGGGATCAATCACGGTGTCAATTAAACATAATTCCAATTCCTAAAGCAAGATTAAAGCTTTATTCCCCCTTTTAGCCCATTTGGAGGTCTGCTCCTTAACAGGGAAATAAAAGATAGGTAGTTGCTGCTTTATAAACCTAGTACCATAGTCTTTATTCTAATTCTTTGTTTTTTCCCTTTACACCTTACATTGTATCTGAAACTACCCTATTGAACAAAACTGAGGTGATTTAAGTTTTTTTTTTAAATAGAAATTTAGTTCTCACGGCATATATGCAAATTTGGTATAATCGTTATCATAAAGATTGAACTGGGTTCAGCATTACAAGTAAAACTGTATAATAAATTCCATAACAAACATTCTAAGTCACCACATAATTTTAAAACCCCCAGCTCTTAATCCCCATTTGGGTTAAAAACGATTAGCGCACGAGAACAAAATAAACGAGAGTAATCTGAAAAATTAATGAACAGGTTTTACTGACCGACTTTGTACAGAGATTTACAGAACAGCTATTTCACTTTCTATAACGTTTCAAACCTGTTCAACAAAGTATATGATAGATTCCTCGATTTAAATGGTCGCCTATTAAAACTAAAAGTGGTTCTTCCTATCATTCACTTTCACTTTAACGTCGGTATTTAAACCGATCTGTATTCAATCTATTGTTTACAAAATAGAATGAGCCGAGAAACTTATCACTTCCTTTTAATCGGCATCGTCCTTTCCTTTCAAACGCAACGCGTGACTACGTCAAAGTACGTTAATTACACGCATTGTACTTAGTCAATCGCCTACAAATGAAACGAGTGGATTGAGGAAAATTTGGTCTATACATCATTAGAAGAAGGTCGAGGAGAGTTTCTAAACAAAGTTAAATCGGGCCTCGCAATTACTCCGTGCCATTGTAATATTTTTGATCACTCTACACGTGGAACTGGGAGTAATTGCCCTGAATTAAACAAGAAATTATAACAATAACCTACTACCTTCTTGTGAGAATATTTTAGAAAATGTCTTAATGGAGCGTGACGTGATTTACTTTATATTGTTTTTAGCGTGCAGAGAAATTGAAACCTAGCCGAAAACTAGGTTTAAAATACACAAAAAATGTGCATATTTATCTTGTAATGGGAAACGTTAATTAGGCGGCGCAAAAAGTTAAACTTTCCCCGCGTTTGATTACATTAAATAAAAATATCATTAACTCACTTTCGTAGTGCACCGCAAAATGGTGGAAGTTTAGGCATTTTTCGTCCACTCGGTGTCTTTAGCGTCATCAATTAATTCAACAATGAAAGTGAAGGTTAAAGTGTGGCATTAGGAAACAAAACCGCGCATTGCAAAACAATATTGGAATAAATTATATGACTATTACGGAACTTGCTGTTTTGGAGCAAATCTCAATGAGTGATGATTGGGAAGGACTATTAATATTGTGGCTTGAAGCTAAAAGGGCCAATGTCCAAATCTTCACATTTGAGAAAATTGCAGTTGAAGTTTTTGTCTAAAATACTTTTAACTACAGCTTAAGTTGTGTCCAAGCTTCACTTACCAACTTTGGCTCAGCATTTATTATGCTTCAGCAGAATATGATAGTGTTTTTAGTTTTTTGAAAAATTCAAGCATTTTGAAAAAAAAAATGACTTTGGCCCTTGTTGCACAAAATTTATGATTTTTTTATGTTTTTTTTGTCACATTGGCCGTCATAACAAGAAGAAATTTTGCTTGTCTTTGGATATTCATATTCATTACCTTTAATCAAAACACTAACACTTTAAAACTGGAATCACACATACAACAAACTGGTCAAAGTGATTAATACAAT
>NW_022170510.1:12542503-12612139 GCF_008802855.1 Photinus pyralis | reverse complement strand
CCGAAAAAAAAATTGTCTCAGATCGACCCGGAAAAAAAATTTCTTATAGAATGTGGCCTGTAGAATCCATAATTTCAAACAGTTCCAAGATTGGGCTACTAGTTAAAAAGTTACAGCCCTTTGAATTTTCTTTCGAAATTGGTTTCTAGTCTATAACTTTTGATTGAGAAGTCTGATCGAAAAAGTACGAATTGTTTTGGATTCTAGGCACCAAAATTAATAAGAAAAAGTGTTTTCCCGAGAAATTTTGGTGCAGTCGATTTTTGGTAAAAAAGGAAGGTTATACACTGCCTTTTTTTGAGCTCCGAAAAAAAAATTGTCTTAGATCGACCCGGAAAAAATTTTTCTTATAGAATGTGGCCTGTAGAATCCATAATTTCAAACAGTTCCAAGATTGGGCTACTAGTTCAAAAGTTACAGCCCTTTGAATTTTCTTTCGAAATTGGTTTCTAGTCTATAACTTTTGATTGAGAAGTCTGATCGAAAAAGTACGAATTGTTTTGGATTCTACGCACCAAAATTAATAAGAAAAAGTGTTTTCCCGAGAAATTTTGGTGTAGTCGATTATTGGTAAAAAAAACAGGACTAGAATAAATAAAAAAGGGCCACCAGAAAATCTGATGTACTAAAAGAAATAGTCGGATCTGAGGAAAACTCGCCGATGTCTAGTCTGTTGCACGTGACGAAAGTAAAACCGAACGGTAATTGGGTGAAAGTTTCATTTGATGTAATTCAGCGAAACCGGTTAATGATTTACAAAATGATGATCTTATAATTACATTGCAATGTGGTCAGTTCTTATATCAAATTACAGACGATCCCGACTTAAATTGAGCGTAAAGCGTGTGGGCAATTAATCAAAAAATTTAATTAAAATTGGGATAATCAGTTTAACTATTCTGACAGGCGACCATGTGACTTTTCGGTCGGCGCGGCGGTCGGGGGGATGAAGTCTGATAAAGCGGGGATGTTTGTAACTTTTTATTTAAATTGGAGTATTAAACGTGGCGCCCTAATTTACTTTACAAATGCAATTTCGGATACAATATATCCCACGAAAATTAAAATGTCCGGCACTTCGACGAAAATTTAATTAACGTGATGATATCCCGATGTGGAATTTTAATTTATTATTGAAAAAATGTATATTAAGCGACAATAAAGCGAGCGTTGGGTATTTGATTTTAACGGTTTCGTTTTAATTAAGTCTTAACTTGAATATAATGTAGAAACTATGGGAAATTACCATTAAACACAGACATTTTTTTTAGGATTCTAAAGTTGCATTCGTTCAATATTCAAAGAAGAAGCATCCCTTAAACCCATCGCGACCGATTATTTATTATAAAAGACCTTGTACCTACCAATTTACTCAATGTTTGAAAATTCGGCAATAGGAGTGATAATAAAAAAGGCAATAAAGGAAGACTTATAAAATCGTTTCCGGGAAACTTGCGTATAAAAGGGAAATTTACGGAAAAATGTGTGCGTCTATATGTAAGTATATTTCACGTCGATCGAAAATAAATTGAAAAATTAATGTTAAAATAGAAAAGCGATTGTTTCCTCTAATTCAATATTTAATATGAGTATAGCATGCTAAATTTAAACGCCTTGAATTGGTTTCAAATTTGGCGAAGTTTTCTTTTGTGCGCACTACGGTCAATGATTATGTTATTTCCATTTTCATTTTGCCCATTTGTGATCTGTTTATGGGAAAATTGGAAAACAAATTGATATTTCTATAATTCTCGTTTAACTTCCAAAAATTCTAACCCGACAAAAAAACGAGTCAGGAAGACTCGCGTCTGAAACTGAAACTCGGGAATTAAAGTACTCGGCCTCAAATGGGCCTCGTACTTCAATTTTTCCTAGTCAGTAATGTCATTTTCCTGATTTTTATGTAAATAACTATTTCTATATTTCTATTGCTAACTTCACTGTCGACATCATATCACATTTCTAGGGATGGAGATGCTACTTCACTACAGTGAATTTTCTTGGGTAACAAAATCTATAAAAACAAACTTTTTAAAAAAGTTTCTTGACATATATTATGTAAGCGAACGGCGCAGTTTTCAGAGGAACTTAGTTTAAGGAACTTTCAAAGAAAAAATCGTCGGTTTGAGAAAATCCTTGGAATTCCCATATAAATTCCTGTTGTAAATCTTCCTGTTCATTTTCTTCAAGAATCCTTCTAGGAAATTTCTTGGACAGGTTTTTTCGCTAGCTTTATGGGGTTATCAATTTTTTAAAAACCTTTTTTGGAATAAAAAGAAAGTTTTAGATAGTCTTCTTAGAAATCTCTTTAAAAATTTGGCCTTTCTCTTGGAAGCTATTTGTGAACCTTATAACCTCTTTTTAAGACTTACTTGATTATATTATTTGCCACCCTCAAGAACTTGTTAGGAACCTGAGAAATTTCTTCCATACTAATATTTTTTTAGAAAGAACCTTAATGGAAAAAGGAGAATGATTTTTTAGTTATTGCCAATTGGCAAAACCTTTACAAAAATTTACATTACATTACACTCGATATTATATTATATTTTAATTTCTTCTCTTTTTTCTAACCCTTCTTCATACACCTCTCTCCTCTCCACCCTCATCCAATATTTCTCTCCTACTTTCTACCTCTTTTCACTCTATTATTAGGTGATCAATATCTCTCCTTTTTCGCAGAATCCCTTCCTTTCTGTTCTTTCCACATCTCCCTTCCTCTCTTCTCGTTTGCACATCGGAACCTTGCAATTATTTTAATGTTTTTCTTTCCCTACGATAGATACTTCGGCACACTCTCCCTGCACCTTCCATTTCCTCTTGATTCATTCTTTCCATCCCCATACATCCGTTCAATACATCAACACACCTTGCATCAAATAGGTGTTTAATTGATCTGGAAACATTTTCAAAATTCCTCTCTCCTATTCCCCACACCGGTCAAATTCCCTTGTTTGTGCATTTGCCCCATTATTTCTTTGCATTTGGTATCCTAGGTATTTAAATTATCTCACTACCCCTACCCTATCCTTCGTCCACTTCCATTCTATCACCCTTTTCCTACTTCCGTCCTTCTCAAATCTGATCATCTTCAATTTTTCAACATTTAATTCAATTTTCTTTCCCATTACCTCTCTATTGATTTCCTTCATCTGTGTCTCTTCTGTTGTAGTGTCACCCGCGTCAGGGACCATATTTTCCTTCTTCCCATCACGATTCCTCTACTCTGACCCTGTCTTAATATTATCTCCATATACCTTATGCAGAAATTAAATTAAATAAGACTGGAGTGGGCATCCCTGTCTCAATCCTTTTATATTCTAGAACACTTCCCTCCTATCCTTACCCTACGACTGGTCTTTATCTAGCTCCTTAATTCCGTTCTTTAAACGTTTATCTATTTTTCCATCCTCATCATTTCCCATACTCTTTCCCTTTTGACTCCGCTTTTCCAATTCCTTTTCCATCATCCTGTGTAATACGTATATACAGTCGGCGATCACGTCCTTTTTCTAAAGCCCATTTGTGTTTTCTCCAACATCCTCTTCTCTTCCATTTCTGTTTCCATCTTGCATTCAGTACCGTCATTATCCAGATTCCCCTATAATTTCCCATACAGTGCTTTGTCGCATCTGTTGTAAATCAGCACTATTATCATCACTTCCTTTCATTCTTTCGGTAGTCTATCTGTAACGAGAATCCATGCCTCATTTCCCTGCCACCTACCTTATCTTCAGTCTCTTTAATTGTTCCCTTCATAAAGTGCTGTTTCCTGTCCTCTATTTGTATTTCTCTCCCTTTTTCTGTTTACCATCTTCCAAAAGTTCTTCTCTGTTTTTATTTTCCTAATTTCTTTTTCATCTTTTTTCCTTACATATCTCTCTCTTTGTCCGTCTCTCCATCATTGTTCTGTATCTGTTTCGTTCTTCTATACAATCTTTGTCGCACCACTCACTTTTTTTATCTCTTCGTTCTTTTTCCCTTTTCATACTCGCTTTCATACTTTTCTCTTCTGTGCTCTCTTCTATTTATTATACTTGCTCTCTAATCTTCTTCTATCTAGAATCCTCCACAGTGTCTCTTGTCAATAATTGTATCTCCATTCGCATTTGAGTTTTTCCATTTCTTGCTCTTTTTATCTCCACGATTTTTCCGTTTATTAGTACATATGTAATCAATTACCGACCTCCCTCTCCCTCCCATGTATGTGTATTGCCCATCCCTATCTCCCTCCATGTTTCCGTTCTTCAACCTCTCTTTTGTGTTCATTCCAGTTGCATTTATTTATCCTGTGTTTTTCTTCCCATATCGACCCAACTTCCTTTATTCCCTATTCTGGCATTTAAATCTTCCACCAGTATTAGCCTTTTCTAATTTATTTTTTAACTCATTCCTTCTGCTATATATCGTTATCACACTCATCCTCCTCTTCACTTCAATTCGTCTTTCCTTCTTCCTGTTTCGTTTCATTTCCCCATTCGCTTATATCTTTTTTACCCCTGTTAAAATGCCTCCTTTTGCTCTTTTCTGTATGTTTTTCCTATTTGCATATTGGTTCTTCCATCTGTCTTCAGTCGGTAACCTATTCTTTATTTTGTCCCAATTCTTTTCTTCTATCCATCATATCCTCTTACAAACTCCTAAAATTGTACTTTTTTACTTGCTAGCTCCGCCACCAAAACAACATCTTCATGTTGCTCATCCAATCATGGCCCTTTTCATTACCCTTTGCTTTTTTCAATCGCCATATTCTATGCTCACAAATAAGTCCTATTTTTTTAAAATGGTAATATTCATTTTGGTCTTTCAACTAGTGAAACGCATTGTAAATTTAGTCCACAGGAAGTACCCACAATCTCCCTCCGATTTATTCCCCGGAAAATTGTAAAATTCATTTATTTTATGGCCTTTAAAATTCTACACTTAAAAGTGAGAGTGGGTACTTGGGGATGTTGAGGTGAATGCTAAAACTAAAGTAAACTTTTCATTATTAAACGTCCCTCTAACTTGTTTTGAAATGAAAGCCATTTCACCAGCTCATATAATGTGCTCTCTAGTGAACGAATTACCTTCCACCACGGATATATTTAATATTACTTTAAACGAACTGTTAAAATTCGTTGAATGAGTTTAGTTGTATCTGAGTTGAATTTTTAGATTTTTTTTTTTTGTTTATTTTTTTTTTCTTTTTGAATAGTTAGCGGCTCGCAATTACTGTAACATTTCTTTTTTAGATATTGTCCTGTTATAGAGAATCTACTTGTTTGGACAATAAATAAATATTATATTATAATATTATATTATATTGGGCAATGTAACGGACACAATGAGCGCAAATCCAAATGGCAGAAACTTTTCCGTTCTCGGGTTTGGTGAAGCCAATGCATACGTAACCTTATGCAATCTGTTTCATCACAAACCGCTAAAAGAACAACGGCATAATTAGAATGAATCGCAATAAGCGCAAGCAATTTCAGAAACCTTTCATAAAAGCATAACGAAATTTAGAAGATACCTAGAAGTTGTTTGATCATTCCAGCAAATTGGATACCGGAAATTTACATTAACATCAAAATTAGGTTACGCGTATTGACTATAAATGGCAGAGAATAAAGGCATGTACAAATTACAGTAATAATATGAATACTAATTATATTTACTCAACCATCTGAATATAATATTGTTTATTTAGGGAGATGAGAAAATTTCTTATTTAGCGGTAATTTTTCACTAAAATTGCTTTGTGTTGTATTTCGAACGAATATTTCTTGGCTAATTCTTAGATGTTTAGTCTAAATATCAAAATGAACAGCACGAGTTTCCCTCTAAATTTCCTTTTGTTATTCCTTTAAGTATAATTTCTTATTTTCTTTGATATCAATGCAATAGAGATTGAATTTTTATTTTGTAAAAGGGTCGAGAAACGTTATTTTCCTCGTAAAATCAAATGAGAGGTACCGTATTGACATTTGACTTGTGCTCCAAGAATTCTAAAAAAAACTGAAACCCTTGGGTAATTGAACATTTTCCTGTTATATATTGTCATTTTTTTTTATCTTACATCATAAAATCTCGACGTTATTGAAACCAAACTCCGAAAGAAATGGGGCTTTGTAAATAATGCAGATACGCTTTCGGTTGCGAGGGGTTGAAAATTTCAGTTTTAATGCGAAAACTTCGACTGCTGCTGTTCGTAGTATGTGTACGGATTTACTGGGCAATTAAATCAAAGGCGGGTGGCGGGAATGGCACGAGTTTGTTCGTCCAGCCTAAAATAATGATGATCGGATAATAATAATGATTTAAATAATTGCAATTGAAAATTCCACTCACTTATTTCTGTCCCCTTGAATTGCATATTAATTATGGATGCTAAGCAAAGACACCGAGGATGCTTATTCGACAATTCTACGAACGCTCGCGAATATTCTAGAATGTTCTCGAACAAACACGTCATATTTCCCAGAAAGAGTGCATCACATCCGCTTTCGTTTCTTATCGCGATGACTTTTATGAGGCCTCGATGTCTATCGGGATTTCTAGGACTACATTACTATTTCATACGTTTATTACACATTGGACAATTACCATAGCAACATAAAGCTACACCAACTTGACTTCTAAAATAATTTTCTTGCGAAATAAAACTTGCGACCATGTAAATCCCCGATAATTTTTTCTCGTATTCATTTTTGATGATCCATTTGTTATTTCTGCTTGAAAAAACGTCCGTAAATTAGGTACATACTCGCTCGTATTTTAGTTATCACAATTATGCTGGTGGAATTCTGTCTAAATGCCATGATGGAATAGTTGCAGGTCGGAGATTACAGTCTGGAGAGACTAGTAGAGGAGCTAGGTCGGTTTAGAACAGAAAATAAAATGGAAAACGTTTTAAAAGTATCGATCGAAAATTTGGTGGAACTTTTACTTAAAGGACTCGTATTAACAGAAATGACGTTGTAGTGCCGGTGCACAAAACTAATTAGTCCATAAAGTAAACTGATTAGGTAACTTTCCGCAACTATGTCAGTGCGGCCTTTGATGTATGAACCCCTGGAGGAACGCCATTTTCGCAAAGTGCACCGTAGATTTTTCGGTGAATATCACCCTTTTAGTGTAGGTTACTTCACGTAGTGTAAAATTTCAATAAATGCCTATACGTGTAGAAACGTACATCATTGATGAATGCATTAAAATACAAGGTTGTTTAGTGACAATTAAACAGAAAAAATTACGGCTTATCCAATTTAGGATTATGCATGAGAGGATCGGATCGTTATGCAGTGAAAAATTGGCGAATTATAATCATTAAGTTCCGCGTAGGTACCGGTTTAGTAAGTTAGAAGAAATTTATTGTTATGAGAAAACTCGATTCAACCTGTAACTTATTGCCCAGAACCAGGGAGGGATAATAAATAAATAAATAAATCCCACAATGCACTTACATTTGCGTTGCCAAAAAGAAGAGGGGGCCAGAGAAAATAAATCGAAGTTCGCAAACGCTTCGTTTAGAAGCTACCCTTATTAAAGTGCCCAAAATTGCATTTCCCTTATAATTCTTTCCTCAAATAGGGATAGGGTATTAAGTATGTCTTTTCGGATTTTGTTTCCAAAATTCCTACCCCACGATGGCGCGCCCTTAAATGAATACGAAAAAGACATTTGGTCTTGCATTGTGACGTTTCAACATGAAAATGCCGAAACACCAAAATTTGTTGAAATCAGAATGTTTTTTTCACCCTTGACGCACAAACACAGAAATCAATTGATATTGCTTCGGAAACTTCACTTCGCAAGACCGGAGAAAAACGCAACGCAATTATTTCCAGATCTTTTAATAAGTAATATTATACTGAACACTAAAATAAACGCAATAGAAGGTGATCATTTAAGTAAAATTAAAAAACTAATAATTCTGATACAAAAAAAAACATTCACCTCGAATTTAAATGATCGAAATTGTGTTCAATCTAAATGAGCGACCACATTTAACCTAGAAAAATTGAAATTTGCAAACGATTGTGGCTTGTCTGGTCCACACCCTCGGTCCCAACGATGCCATATTCATCGTCTCTTCCTCTTGAGGATGTTGGGACGTCAGAGTGTTTGTTTTCGATTTCTGTAGCAGGGTAGTGATGCATGCCTTTGTAATGTGACTGAATCTTTCGCAGGAGTGATGCACTTCAAGGAGTTACGGTTCCCTACAAAGCCTATCTGAACTTTTCCTGGTAATTTTGATCTCTAAAAGTAGATTACAACTCGCCATCTGTCGATCGAAACAAACAAAACCGAAAGGGAATAATGTTATGTGATATATTGCAGCTTCTGAAGCTATGTAAAAGGGAAACGTGAGCAAATTC
Organism: Photinus pyralis; assembly: GCF_008802855.1. NCBI lineage: Eukaryota > Metazoa > Arthropoda > Insecta > Coleoptera > Lampyridae > Photinus > Photinus pyralis. The sequence goes on along the minus strand of NW_022170510.1, from coordinate 12,603,776 downwards.
ATTGTACAATATTCTGAAAATTAATCAACGCAGAAACGTCCTTAAAATACCTTTAATTAATAAGCTCTTTCTGGTAAGCCAATCACGGTTATATTTAGTAGACGATATTTATACACGTGGCGCGTATATCTTGCCGAATTCTGGAAGTGAAATATCATCAATCAAGCTTTATGTGATTGATGAGGGTTACAGTGCGTCTGAATTTAAGACTTGTCTCTTCACAATGTTCACATAACGAAAAAAAGATTATCATACTTAATATAAAAAATGAAACTTTTGGGATACTGTAATTAGGAAAAGTTCACCTAAACGTGGAATAATCTGAAAGTTGGGTAAAAGTTTATAGGATCCCTTACAAATAATTATTACGCGTTCACGAGGGAAGACATTTTTCTGAACGCGAAAGAAGATAAGGATCTTCTTTCATTTTTATATCAGAAGAGGGTTAATTTTCTATAAAAGTTAAACATCGCAGAATTTCATTGAGAATAAACGCTAAACAAGCTTTAATTAAAATCAACCCTTGTTTTCACGCTGAATTCCTAATGAGTTGTTAGATTATCGTGTAGAAGGAGAATATGATCTCTAACGACTACATTTGTGTCCTATTTTCGGTGATATATTTCATTGTTTGCGTCTTCTTTTGCACTTTACTTCTGACATAAAATCTATAGCGTTGTTTACCACTTTACTGGAGCCTTGCTGGGCAGATCGCGAAATTTTAATTGAAAACCGTTCTACCGCAACATTTCTAAGGTTTCTTTTTTATTCCGCAGTGAAAATTAGTTAAATAAATAATCCGTTCCTCGTATAGGAAAAGGAACAAAATGTTTACCTCATACTTTCTTTACTTCGGTGGCATTGCCAAAATCAATCGGCAAGCAAACGTACAAAAATTCTGAAATTTGGTCCCCTGAGAATCACTACCGAGGTTATATGCTCTATATTTTTAAAACGTAGGCTCCTGGGAAATCTGTACAGAGTAAGATATTATATAATATGAGATTGACCTTACCTAGATTTTAAGAACGAAATAAAAAGACACATGTCGTTTAATGTAGTTTTTAAAAAGAATTCAATTATGTCGCGCACGTAAAAAATACTTTGGATTGGAGCAGTTGGTCTCTCTTTTCGTTATTTTCAAATTAAAGCGACGATTAGAGAAATGCATCGAAATTCTGGTGGGCTTTTGGATAAATACCAAGTACCTATCTCTTTGTATAATCGTACAGTAAAATATGTCGGGGCAACTTATATAATTCTGGAATTTTTGTCTCTCCCTCTCGTTTCATTTTCATTAAAAGAGAGCGCAGATTTCTTGTGTAGGAAATGAGTTTGAGAGGCACGTAAATTTCCCGCAATTGAAATTTTGGAGAAAACACCTCTCTGGATTATTAGAGCGTCTGTTTTTTAACGAACCATTAAACTTACAGCCACGCCTATTTTCCGGCAATAAAATTTGTACGCAGATTCGCGCGATACAAGTGTATCTTACCGTAAAGTGGATGCTTCAATTAATAATTTTGTATTTCAATATTTAAATTATTACAATGTAAAGATGCTTAATGAAAGTAAATGCATTGGTGCAAACCTGAACAGAAGAATTCGCGATTCAAGAAATATTTGTTACTGAGAAAACTAGCCCTGATAATTGGCATGGGAAGAGTAGGTATTATTTGTGAGCGCATTTTCCAGCTGTCAACTCCTTACTAGCTCCGTAAGTGCATCCAGGATTTTAGCATACTTGTCGATATATAAAAAAAATAGTTGGGGGGGGGGGGCGAAATGCATTCTATGTAAGATTTTATATAATATCTCGGTTCGTCGCACTCACTCGAAAGCAGCAACCAAAAATAGCAAGCCATTTTTCCGAAGTGGGCCGAAGATGACGTCACACAGTTCAAACCACAGTGACGTCATGGTTTAAATGCTTGCTTATGTAGTGACGTCAGCAATTCATTTACTAACTACCACAGACTCCGTCTTCTAAGAATAACAGAGGGTTGCTAGGGAAACAGCTGCAGTTCTGAAAAAAGTGCTTGCAAGCTTGTACAACAACGATTTGTCAAATGGGACGCCACTGTAGCTTCCCTTATCATTTGCAAGAGATGCAATTTTCATTTATTTGTTGGTAAAAGTACTGTAAATTGGAGTTTGCCAGTAACCCTCTGTCTTTGATGATTTACTGTTTGGTATACCCCTGAAAGTTTTGTTGGTGAAAGTGACTACTGGGTCCTTGGAGAGGGTTCTACAAGTTACGAGTGGAAGGCAGATCCCTAGCAACCCGCTGTTATTCTTAGAAGACGGAGTCTATGGTAGTTACTGCTGACGTCACTGCATAACCATGTGGTTTTGAGTGTGTGACGTCATATTCGGCCATCTTCGGATAAATGATTTACTATTTTTGGTTGCTGCTTTCACACGGGTACGATTTTGTACGGAAATGCAACGGCCGGCCGACCAGTTTTCGCTACACACGTACAGAGGAATAATTTTGAGAGAGGATAATGGCCGGCCGAGTTCACATGACTACAACTTGATTGCACTTACTTTTTCCAATCCAGTAAGATGGAATCGCTGTAACATAAAATGATCTCGGAAATTTGGGGGAATTATTTTCGAAGGACCACCTCGTTTCATTATTGCTAATGTACTTCTATACAATCAGGATTGTTCGAAGTAAATCGGCGGTCGATAACAAAGTGGCGGTCTATGGAAAATGCGAAAGTTGCCCCTTCCTCTGTTGAGTGTATAAGGCGGTTGTGATGTTTGTCCATTATAATTAAATAAATTTTAATTTTGAGTCATTTCATACATCATTGAGAGTACCATAAATTCGTTTTTTCTTTTTGTCTACCGTCTTTAAGAATTTCTTAGGTTATCTGGATTACATTATCATCTAGGTAATTTTCTATCACCGCATTCTTTCTCCTTTGCCTACGACTGTACGAGAAATAGAATTTTTGACCATATGGGTAATGCCGCAATACACAAAGAAAATTATGATAAACATACTACCACTGTCAAATTTCTAATTCTTACAGCTAGTTTACAGTATAGGTTAATTTATTTTCGAGGGGCCACATTCCTAGGACTTCCACTTCTGTGGGCGAGTTTCCATTGGGAGTAAATATTACGTGGCCAATTTTCGGTGGAAATTTTTCTGCAACCAAGCTCTAAGCATTAGATACAAAAACCCGAAGACGGCACCTTTACAGCCTAAACCCCAATGTAAGCTAAACTGAAGGAATACTGAGGTGAAGCTGAAATATTCCTATCTGGTATGCATCGATAATCTCCTTTTCAGACTTAAAACACATCCTGCATAAATAAAATGAAAAGTTTCAAACAAAATAATCTTGCAGGGCCTGTATCATTTGTGTCAGATGTGTAGGTCGTAAAAGTTTTGAAACAGGTTGACATATTTCAATTTTCACTCTGCTCTAAGCAAATAAAATGGCTAATTTAATTCCGAATTCATAATATACATCTGAAGGTTCAGTTTTCGACAAAACCGCAAGTTCGCCGCCAAGACCTGTCATTCCAAATTAGATTGTTTCCCGTTCGTTGAATAACACCAACCTGAGAATTATAAAGAAGATTTCAATCCAATTTCACTTGGGAAATACCTATTTTAAACTGCTCACTGAATTTACGTGCTTAAATTAGTCACGGGCAACCGATAAACTGCCCACATGTCGAAAGGGAAAATGAACTCGAATTTGACCCTATAGGAATTTGTCTCTTTGAGTAAGTTTGTAATTGAAATCGCCTTGTACGTTATATGCGGATAAAGGTTGCCTTGCAAACAAAGGATCATTAATCAAAGTCTGCAGCAGAGTGACCAAAATTCCGTTTTTAGGAATTTTCGATAGCGTAACTTTTTATAAATGCGACGTTGTATGTAGAAAAATTGGCAAGATTGATTGCAGAGATCCTTCATATGCATCGTAACAATGACGTACGTACCTAAAGCCGCCCTCCGCTTATATGGAATTTCATTTATTTTGGCTGTCCCCATCGCCTCTCCAAATAGGGAAAATTTTAGTGTGGGCTATGCTGGGCGTCACAATTATAGAGGTTGGTAATTTAGATAACGAGGGAGAGAGCAAGAATTTTAAGCCCTCATTAAGGTTGACTTGGACTTCTGTGTAAAATTACAGAAAAATTCCAGTAACAAGATGCGATAATAAAGGCGAGGCGCAATTTTATTTATGTCAACGGTTTCGTATTAGACGTTGATGAATTTGTGTGTGGAAATATGATGGGCGTTTTCTCAGACTACCGCAGTGTTCGATTACCCCGCTATAAATTAATGTTTCTTGTGTACGTTATAAGTTTATTGAAAACGCTGGACCAGTTGAGAGTCACGATAAGAGTACAGCTGTTTTGCATTGTATCTGACAGCGCTATCTTAAAGCCGTACAAAATGCGAAGATGGATAAATGGAAAAAAGTTGTAGGCCGCTGAAAAGATTATACGTGACAAAGTATCAGATATTTTTACCGTTTTAAACTTCCTACCTACATGATAGTTCATTTCATCACTCCTAATACAAAGTATAATTGTACCATGTTTTTTAGGTCCAAGAATCACAAAAAAAAACGAAAACCTTGATTCTTGATTAGGAAAAGCTTATTTCTTAGAAGTGGAAAGTATTGGAATTGGAATCTTTTTTTTCTAACCATCCTCGATGGGTTTTTCTTTTTACCGAACTTAACTAAGACACGCGCGTCTAGTATGCAGAAAATCTAATCGGTTGAATTTATTTCTCAATTGTGAATTTCCTTGATTATTGAAATAAATCAGAAAAAATGAAGTGTCCTTGGTAACTTGGTAGGAGTTCAAGAACAACTATAGAAGAGTTTCTTCAGAAATTGGGAAAAGTTTATTGGATGGTATAAAAGGACTATAAGGAGAACTTGATTGGATATTCAAGAACACTATTTAAAAAGGATCCTGACAGAAACAACAAATAGGACCGGGAAACTGGAAAGGAAGTAACTGTAACCACATTAATCGAATCTCAACGCCAGGCTTCAAATTCCCACACAAAGGACCATAATTGCTACCTATCTCGAGGGCAAGATCCTGCTAACAAAAACTTTTACCTGCTTATCTGACCCATAGTTCCTTAGCGTTTTTTTAACCTTGGGTGTAACCAACCTTTTTTTAAATATTTTACATTACTTTGATTTTGGATTTATTAATCAAATGTCAAGGTTTTCCTCAGTCTTACTCCTTTTATCCTTGGCAGTTGCGTTTCTTTCAAGATTCGCTAACTTTTAGGATGCTTGCTTTGATTTTCAACGTTAAAGTACACCAAATTAATTTCCGGGCTCTCAGAATCTTCATAATAATCACAATAATATTGGTTATTTCAGGTTTTATTTTGCGTTTCTTCCCTACCGTACTTCAGGTCATACCGAACGTGCCTTAGAGGTCTGATCACGTGCCACTTTTCAAATTTTAGCGGGATCTGGTTAGTTTTTGGAGGGAATAGCCATTCCGGTGGCCATTTTAAAGTTTGTCGGGTTCCTGTAGTGTGAAGTTAGCATAGAACCTGGGTGTTAAGTAAACTACAGAAGCATAAAGAGAATTGAAGGAGAACTGCAGAAGGATTGGGGATGAGCAAGGCAATTTTGGGGGAACTTAACGGGAAATTGAAGAATAACGCATGAAAAAAAAAGCCCTGACCGAAAAAGTGACACCCAATTCCTTGATACTGTGTTATACTCTGTTGAATTGTCTCGTTTCCTAAACATTCGTTCAAAATTGCTATTTTATAATGAGAAATTACTAGCAAATCACATAATGTCAATAATTGGCGGCTAACCTCTGCACTAAACCTAACTAATCCGAAGCAGGAACTGAAACTTTAAATTTATCTTCAGCGTTTGGTGGTTTGAATGCAATTGCAACTTAGTCTTACTCGTATCTCTGAGGTAAATTAAGTGACAGTTCGAAAATAGGCCAACCTCCCCAAAACGGAATATACGACATTGTCCGGATATCTTCTAATTAGTAATTGTAATTTGAATCGTTTCGTATTTCGATGTTTTGCAATGGACCCGTATCATTAATCCGTTCAAACTGCACCCTTTTTTTGTCCGTTCCATTCGCAATTACTCTCCACTTCCAACACTTTCCGCTTGTTCAATCTTAAAAAGCAATTATAGAGATCTAGTAGCGCCGTTGGAATAAAAACAGCAATTTCGAGCGTAGTTTTGACGCTCAAATTAGTTTTATTGTCTAAAAATCGATTTCTGTCGGGTATATGTTATTAGGTTATAGGGGGTGAATAGAGAGTCATTAGGCGAGAGCGAGCACAAGTAATTACTCATGTTTTATTCATCAGAAAACAATGCAAATTGTTTCAACGTTTTAGAACTTTTAAGTGAGTAGGTGCCAAAGTACAAAAAGATCGCATTTGGAAAATGGGGTGCTGGAGGGGCGATGTTGTGAAAATGACCTGCTTTCCTTGATTGAAATGAATTGTTTGAGTATCATTTGATTTTTCCTGAGCCACATTAAATCCAAGGGGACGTTTTTAGTTAAAACGCAATGTGGGCAACAATTTTATGCGATCCTCCCATTTGTTGAACCCCGAAGAAAAAATTGTCTCAGATCGACCCGGAAAAAAATTTTCTTATAGAATGTGGCCTGTAGAATCCATAATTTCAAACAGTTCCAAGATTGGGCTACTAGTTCAAAAGTTACAGCCCTTTGAATTTTTTTTCGAAATTGGTTTCTAGTCTATAACTTTTGATTGAGAAGTCTGATCGAAAAGTACGAATTGTTTTGGATTCTACGCACCAAAATTAATAAGAAAAAGTGTTTTCCCGAGAAATTTTGGTGCAGTCGATTTTTGGTAAAAAAGGAAGGTTATACACTGCCTTTTTTTGAGCCCCGAAAAAAAAATTGTCTCAGATCGACCCGGAAAAAAAATTTTCTTATAGAATGTGGCCTGTAGAATCCATAATTTCAAACAGTTCCAAGATTGGGCTACTAGTTCAAAAGTTACAGCCCTTTGAATTTTTTTTCGAAATTGGTTTCTAGTCTATAACTTTTGATTAAGAAATCTGATCGAAAAAGTACGAATTGATTTGGATTCTACGCACCCAAATTAATAAGAAAAAGTGTTTTCCCGAGAAATTTTGTTGTAGTCGATTTTTGGTAAAAAAGGAAGGTTATACACTGCCTTTTTTTGAGCCCCGAAAAAAAAATTGTCTCAGATCGACCCGGAAAAAAAATTTTCTTATAGAATGTGGCCTGTAGAATCCATAATTTCAAACAGTTCCAAGATTGGGCTACTAGTTCAAAAGTTACAGCCCTTTGAATTTTTTTTCGAAATTGGTTTCTAGTCTATAACTTTTGATTGAGAAGTCTAATCGAAAAAGTACGAATTGTTTTGGATTGTACGCACCAAAATTAATAAGAAAAAGTGTTTTCCCGAGAAATTTTGGTGTAGTCGATTTTTGGTAAAAAAGGAAGGTTTATACACTGCCTTTTTTTGAGCCCCGAAAAAAAAATTGTCTCAGATCGACCCGGAAAAAAAATTTTCTTATAGAATGTGGCCTGTAGAATCATAATTTCAAACAGTTCCAAGATTGGGCTACTAGTTCAAAAGTTACAGCCCTTTGAATTTTTTTTCGAAATTGGTTTCTAGTCTATAACTTTTGATCCTGCAAAAATCAAATCTCTTTTTTAAATATTTTTTGATATCTTTAATTAACGATAACAATTGATTCCATACTTTATAAAATTAAAATGTATACTGATTGCGTTTTTTCTGTTCAACTACTTTTCTATTTTGCATTGCAATTTCTTGAAGGAGAGCAACGGAAAGCCTAGGGAGGCGAATTTACACAGTGCTTATTGGGTTTTACAAGCCTTTTTTATGATTACATCTGGGTGATTGCACCATTAAATACTCCTCTAGATAACAGGCCAATTCAAAAGTAGTACTAGAAGAATTATAAATTTAAATCGACTTGTATTTATTGTTTTGATTACAGTTGCAATAAATACGAAACGCAAAATTATATTGGATTAGAAAATGGCATGTGGAAACAATACAATTCAATTACATTTCGAACTGACATATTGTTAATTACTTTATTGAAAGTATCTCTTTGAAACGTGTAGCTCGCGCGGTTTGTTACAGTTTTTCATTTCCCTCCGCAATTTTACCGTAATAGAAAACCGAAAGTTGTAATACCGGTAGTTATGGCAAGATGTATATGCATCCGTTGCGTAACTGTTACACGCGCCTGCATTTATTTACACATAATTTAAATAACGTGAGCTGTACGGTAAAGGGAACGCCCAAAATATGCAAAATAATTCTTCCCTGCTTTGGTTCGGCTTCTGTATCTAGAACTTGTACTAAATCAGAACAGATACATTATAAAAAGGACAAGGGTGAAGGTTTGTGAAGGGAAAGTGGATATAAAATGCAGGTGCAGTTGTAAGTATTGAAGGATGCGTTTGGCATTCTTATTGAAGGGGTACCGGAGCCGAACCCAGATATTAGATTGGTATTACTTCTTCCAGTAAAATTCGAGTACATAATGTGAAAATGCTACAATTCAATAAAAAATGGGTTTGCAAGGTTAACAGCTATCTTCAAGGTCCATCGAGTAATTGGTATCAAAAAAATTCTGTTGATCTTTGCTTTGTGTATTTTTTCTGCTAATTGGAAGGATCAAAAAATTTTGATCTGCAAACAATTAGCGTTTCCAAAACTACATATTTACATTTTATAATTAGTTTCAAATCAAAACCCCGCGGAGATGATGATGGACGATGAAAGAAGCTCGCATCAACCCCGTTTGGCGCACTTTAAGACAATAAAACTAATCGGCAAGAAAAAAGTCAACACGGGGTATCTTTATCTCATTTAGGTACATTACGCGTGTGGGTGTTACAAAATTACCATATCCCAGTTGTTTCTCTGCGAAAGGTGTGCTAAGGGAGACGTTGGCATTTAGAATTTAATCTCGTTTTGGCATATGACTGACATATTGTAATTGTCGAAATTTCCTAGTTTTTGCTTACCTGCATGGGCGACCGTAATAAAAAACAATCGACCTTTCTCGACATCCTTTATGTGTGAGACAATCTGACTCATCTTTCGCGTCACTCTTTTTATTTGGCTTCGCAGTGAAAAGAACGTGTGACGTTTTTATTAGCGAATATTTCAAACTAAATGTATTTCTTTTTTTGAAAATTTCTCTACAGTGCAATCTGTCAGATCGCTTATTGGAAACCAAATACTTACCATACAAGGACGATCGAAAGATACTAAAAAAGTTTATTCTTATGCAAAGTATTCTATTTTTAGGTTTGTCCACTTATTTATAGCCACACTGTTGATATAACGGTTTTTTAAAGATATGAATTATGATCTCTCTTCAAAACCGGTGATTATTTAAACTACCCCTACCAAGTAAGGAATTTATTTTTTATAAACGTGTAAATTTCGTATTGATAAATCTTTTTTTTTTGTTGCAGGTATGGTGCCAGCGTTTGTCAAGCTTGAAGGTATGCTGTTTAGCAACTTTGATCGATGATCAATTGAATCGGCGTTGACTTCATTTTTAAATTATCTCTCGTGGCACGCGAACCGAAACCTCCTACAATCGCTTGATTTAAATAGTGTGGAAAAAACACAATATTTCTACCACGCTGGGGTTTCGCCCACTCACTACATGAAACTAGCGGTTAATTCTGATTCACTTTTTTTTGGGAAATTTTGTGAATAACAAGTTTTTGTAGTTTGTTGAATATGTGGAAAGTTCACTATCGATCAATGATTTTTCATAAGCTGCCCCGTTTATTTGGTTTTATTAAGTTTAATTTTTGGAAAAAAATTCATTGAGGCTGCGGATCAAATGATCAAAACATTTAACTAAAATCGCAGTGAAAGATTTATCTCAAATATAAAGTAGAACGGGTACCGATATCCGCAAAAAACAAGTATGAAAAGTAAGTGTAGAGCAATTATATTCTACACTGCTTCTGCATAACTTCCCGGTATTAATTGGAAATTTCCGCGCGAAGACATTTAAGAAACTCAATCATTTTCATCAAATGAGAATTAATTCCGCTTTTCCCCCGAAATTTTTATCTCGAATGTTAAAGAAAATTCCTAAAATATGAATCTCGACATACGCTCGTTATTTTTATACATACGGCACGTTAGGGGATAGATGAGTTTTCCAAAGCGTGCGGTTAATTGCGTTTTCGTTTCAAGTTTCTTTGGCGCTTATGAAAATAAATGTTTCTGTTATGTGCCCTTAATACCATTATCATTGTCGGTAATGAATTTTGCAACAGGCCGTTGGGTTTATTTGGATATACGCGTATCCCTCACACGTTATTAAGTAGTTTTATTGTTTTTGCTGGAGAAAGTGCTGTTACTGAAAATGTCAGTATGGTCGCTGGAATGAATTATTTTAATATCACAAAATAAATTGTCATCACTGAATGGGGAAAAATGCGAGACAAAGTGAAAATAATTGATGAATTTACGTTAAAAAAAAAACGGAAACTCATATAAGTAGTTTGAATTAATTTTCGCTTAAAAAAACTATATATTGATCGCTTAAAAAACTAGACTTTGTCATCCAAAAAGTACCCAATATATGTACAGTGTGTCTTGGTTTAGAAACCAGTGACGTAGTAAAAAAAATGAACACGGTTTCTGAGATTTGACGCAATCTTGGTATTTTTCGAGGTATTTTTAAAATGTAACACCCTGTATATCTTACCGTCAATTGTTTTTGATTCTTTTTCCTGTTTACATTGATGTATCACAACCTACGTTTTTTTTAAATTTTAGCCATGTAAAACCATATTTTTTACTGTTTATTAAGTAGGAGGTCATGGATTCATGGAGATTTTGTTTTGTTTATTATATCCATGGTAATCAAGGCGGCTGATAGCAATCAATAAAAATGACTGGCGGTAGAAACATGTCATTTCAAAATTTTGAATAATATGCTATAGGTAATATATAGCTACATAAAAAATATAGGTTGTGATACATCAATGTAATCAGGAAAAATAATGCAAAAATTGAGGTTAAAATATACTGGATGTTGTATTTCAAAATAACAACTTAACTTTAGGTCAAATCTCAGAAATAGTCTAACATCTTTTTGGCTACGCCACTGGATTTTAAGCAAAAATATCTAAAGTGTTCTCCTATCTTACATGGGTAGTAAAACACGATAACATCAAAAAAGTCAAACTTTTCGTTTTCACCTTGTATATGAGAAACAAACGTAGCTAGATTGATTCTGTTTGTGCTACTAAAATCTCACAAAAAAGTGGTACAGGATCGAGAAAATTGCGTTCTAATGTTTTGTTCAGGGAATAATCGTCCCTGTGAAATTCCCACAAATATCAATCAATCCGTCCCCCATCCCCCAAGAATGTGGCGCACACGAAATTCTCCTTCAGGATATTTGACCTTCGTATTTCATGAAACTAACAGAAAAAAAATTTTCTCTCTCTTCTCTCTGGTTGCTAAATAAAATTTAACCCACACAAAAGAATGGTATCAAGGCACTAAAAATTCAACTTCACAGTTAATGAGATAAATCACCAATTTTTTTTTGGATCCGCAAAATAAACAAATTTGTTCAAGGAATAAAGTTCCATGCGTATCGAGGCCTCTTCAGAAATGTTATCCTGGATATCCTCGAAACCATTAAAGATAAATTAAATTTATCATTTAATCAACTTTCTATCCCATAAGATAAGCGAGATCCCCACAGTGGCACTCGAAACACGGACACCCTGTATAATGTCTACAATTTTCCTCGACGTTTGTGGTATATTTATTATGAATTTAAGACAAAAATGCCGCACTGCAATTTTTTAGGTTAAAAGTGTAATTTTTACTGGGCAAGTGGAGTCTCATTTTACAATTTTAATGTGACACATACTACTTACGGGTGAATGCAAAATTTAACGTCTATAATCTCCTAAAGCGTATAGGGTGGATGGAATATGACCTCCGCTAGGCGGAAGAATGTTACCTCAATAATAGTTCTATTAATTAATCACATTATTCTCGTACATTAACTTAACTAAAGAATATATTGTGATAGGTAGGTGTATCATAATGTCGCATGGATTTCAAGTTGGTAACTTCATGTTCACAAACTTGAGGGGTTAGAATCGAAATTCGCTAACTTAATCAACGTACATCACGTACTCGTCTCTGCTGTATGAGATTAGTACGTATTAGTGCTTTAGAAATTACTAGAAATAATACTGCTATTATAGTCATGGTAACTTTGCAAATTAACCCGGCTGCGAAAGCTCCTTTTATGTTAAGAATACGCGCTCTAATGGATTATCGGGTTCCAGAGTTTGAAAGTTATCATGTACAAACGGCGCCTATACGTTTCTGTCAGTGAGCCACAACCGATTCTCTTGTGCTAAACTAATAGGTTGATCTAGAGATTTTTATAGAGATCAGTATAGCAGACATGGAAGGTCTCGCAAATTGAGTTCGCGCAGTTGCTTAGGAAAGTCCGGCATCAATTACGGCTGACTGCATCCACCAAAATCCCCATTCCACGTCTGTTTTGCGTATTTAAAGACTTTTCCGGTTACTTGAATTTGCGTCTTCGATCAACTCCCACCTGTGTTTTCTTACGGCGAACAAAACATCTGTTTATGTGCAACTTAATTGGTTTCTACGCAGCGATAACGAACTTCTTATCGCAATGACCGGATTTAAAAGGGATAAACTATTAGAATAATACTACGCAATTATTTTCAGATGCCCCTAATCTTTCTGAGACGTAATTCAATTGAGCGCATAACAAAATGTATCAGGTGGTCTAGGTATCAGCGACAAAATACGTACTGGCGGGAGGGGGCTAGGTACACTTGGCCCCTCCCAAATGTATTTTTGGATTTCTAAAAAACGATAATGGCGCAAGAGTTATTATCGGTGGCGCATGTGAGCGCATAATTTTTCATCTGTTGCGGAGATGGAAATTACCTTAGACCAGTTTTGAGCATACTGCCGGCTACTTCGAATTAGGTTTTCCTAATTCGTAAGGTAAATACCGGAGTAGTATAGACCAACTTAAGACCTTCTGCAGAGGCACCTCTAAATAGCATTATGCGGGTCACTCTGTAATTGGGCGCAAGCCTGTTGAGGGCCCAGAACAAGAGAGGGATAATAAATCTATATAAATAAAAATGAATGTTTGTATGTTTGTATGTCTCTTATGCCTGCCCAAACCGTTCATCCGATTGATACGAAACTTTGGGTAATGATTGGTCATATTTCAAGGTTTTTATGTAGGTAAGTAAATAAAATTGTATTCGTCCTGTCTCTTATGATGCCACTGCCAGCTGCCTAAACCGTTTATCCGATTGCGACTAAACTTTGGGGGTTAGACGTACTACGTCCCTAAACTGTTCATCCGATTGCAGGACGAATGACTGCGAAAGTATATAAAAATGAATCGCCGAAAATTATTTACGCGATCAAATTAGATAGTTCTTTTTTTGTTGTGCTTGCGTTATCGAAACATGTGACGCTCTAAGCTAAGGCAAGCAAATAGGACACTCTTTTCTTAAAAATGAAACCAAAGAATAGCCTAATTAATTTACGAAAATAATCGTCAAGATATAAAATATAAATTCGTACCTACCTACCCTACATCTGCAGCTGATTTAAAAACATGTCCGCAAATTCTATTTATAAAAAGGGCAAGGTTTGCCGTGACTACACAATTCATTTCAACCTGTCCCTTTGAGGACGACCCAACATGCAATTAAGCCATAAAGGGATTAAATTTACCAAAGGTTTAAGAAGTAATTTAAGATTTACTATAAACTACGGTAGGTACGACCAGGTACTCATTGGTACGGGCTTTCTCTCGCTTGGAAAGAGTGTCCAAGATAAGGATGTCTATCATGGAGATCGAAACCATGGAAGATACGATGATGGTCAAATTAGAGAAAAGATGCGCAATTAAACCATTAATATCGTGCTTTAGAGAAAACAAAAAAAATCCGATTACTTCCGAAGATATGACAGAAAAAGTGAAACTTGCCGATCTTATGTTTATGTTTTGCTGGTTTTATTTGAACAGATACAACAAGAAAGACAAAAGATACTTTCTCATTGCCACTTTTTGAACTCTACAAGACAGCACACGCGCACAACTTGCGAGCATACCTATCGGATCAATTCCTGGAAAATAGAAAAAATGTTAGATACGTATACTTGCACGATTAAGATGTTGTGAGTAGATGCACCATCCTGTTGAAACCAACAATTTCCAACTTTTGTTTTTATTTGTGTGACGTATATAGTTGTATTCGTAATCAAAAGTGCTACTAAATGTTTACTAATGTAAACCCGAGTGTCTTCAACAAGTTGATGATCGAGTCCAATACTCCACAGAATTCCTTCCGCTTTTGAGGTTTCGACTAGAATCAGCAGGATTATATTGTGCCAGTAGAAAGGTCAAATTGCCACAACTTATAACGCCACCTGACCACTGAATTCATTACTTCTTTCAGGGCAAAACCCTCTATCGAAGCATTTCTTGCAGAATATTCAACATTATAACTGATATGTATTCCAAATGACATCATTTTTTAGTGCAAATATAATTCGGGAAATGCAAATTTTAAGGTATTATTTTTTTCTGTAACCAACATCATACATATCCATCCCAACATGTAACTACGAATACGAAAATTATAAACACCCGTGCGAAGCCGGGTCGAGTAGCTAGTAAATAAATAAACAACGAGTGCATTAATTTATAATAATACGACTACTAAATCTCTAAGTGGGGGAGCCAAGTTAACGGACCTGAATCAGTCTTACACGTATTTATTATATATTATTAAACAATATTGTTGTCAATAAAACTTGCGCCAGAAATATGCAAGGTTATATAGGTTTCCAAGGTGCTACTACAAATAAATAATTATAATAGTTTTAAAAATATTCCACAATAACTAACTAAAAAAATTATAATATACTTTTTTATAAAATAAATAATCAGTGTTGCCAAACTTAGAAATAATAACGTATTGAATTCGGGAGCCAACATACTAATATACATTTTAATAAATTAGTACAGTAGTAGTTACTACTCGTATTCCTATTACCTAAAATAATAGTTTTGTAATAATGTGGGAGATGGCACTGTTCTAAAATTGAGAAAATAAAAAAAATCGAGCTTGTTAGTGACACTTTGCAAACGGCCACGTTGGTGTAAAATTGAGAAACGTACCTACTGCAAAATTTAAACTGGGTACTGTCGTACTGCATTAATTCAAAAAGTACGAAATTTAGTACGAAAGTACTGACAACTAGCCAGAAGATTTCGTTGTACGTTGCAGCTGCCGTTCTGGTCTCCACGTTTTAGTACTTACTCAAGGTCCCTACGACCCTTCTTATACATAGGTATCTTTGAAAAATATTTGTCTATGTCTATTTTAGTAAAATTCAAGGAATAACTAATAAAAAATATGATTTTAAACGAAATTTGTATGCACCAATACTAAGGAGCAGTCAGAAGGTGGCGTAAACGATTTTATCCTTTTAAATGGTCCATTTGGGTCCAAATCACATGTATTCAAAGAGTGAACACCAATTTTTTCCCGGCACAATTTTTGGCAGCCAAGAAACCTCAAAATGTTCGGACTTTTTTCAGTTTTTCGCTTAAAACTCGAAAACGGTCCATATTTTATGAATAACACTTCTTTAGTAAATTAAAGAAAATTCAATTTAGCGTCGATCAAAAAATGAACAAACAAAATTGGTCCAATAAAAAAATTTTTACACGCGATCAAAGATATCCCTTAAGCTCCCCGTCAATTCCTGGAGATCCACGGAAATCCCTGAAATCGGATAAAATTCCTATTAGAAATCCTTTCGAAATCTTCTTAAATTCTTCTACTTTGCTTAAGAATAATAATAATGTTTATTAATCCAATAGATCACAATTTCTGGATATAGGACAAGTCAAATTAAACCAAATGTAACCAATAAAATAAGTACATATAACGGTAAAAGACAACAATATTCTATGAGTAAGTAACAAACACATAAAGAAATCAGTTAAAATGAATGATTGAAATACTCTTCGATGGAATAAAATGCATGGTTGACTAGAAAGTTTTTTACTGTTTTTAAAATGGCATCCGGCATGCCGTTTTATTTCCATGGGAAGTTTGTTGTATATTATCGCGCCCATATAATATGGATTCTGCCTAAATAAATTAGTGTGATGGTTGTTTATTGCTAGATCATTTCCGTGTCTTGTGTTATAAGAATGAAATGAATTTAGCTCATTGAAATCTCGGATACTGTTTTTTACAAATTTCAATACTTCCAATATGTATATGCACGGGAAAGTAAGTATCTTCTCTTTGATAAAAGTCTCTCTACATGAATCACGAAAGCTTAGATTGAACATTAGCCTTATTGCTCTTTTCTGTAGAATAAATATTCGTCTAACGTTTGTTGAATTACCCCAAAGAACTACACCATATCTTAGTAATGATTCAAAATTTGAGAAATAAAAAGTTTTGACGACGTGCAAGTCAGTGATTTGCTTTAACCTTTTCAAAACATAACAATTCTTAGCACAATTTTGTGCAACAGTACACACTTGTTTCCAATTTAGAGACATATCAAGTTCAATACCCAGTAATCTCATTGAGGCTACTTGTTCTATAGATTTGTTATTTTTATTAATGTTTGATTAATGTGCTTTCCGCATAAAGATGTTGACTCATAAGGAATTGCATTGTGTAGGTTTTATCAATATTTAAAATTAGTTTATTTTTGCTAAGGAAAGCATCTAATGTTTCAAGATTTGATGATATCGAATCTGTCAGGGATTCTAAATCGTTATCCGAAAACAACAAAGATATCGTCCGCAAAAGCTGTGTAATAGGAATTAATACATTGACCTAAATCGTTGCAATAGAGTGTAAACAGCAGGGGCCCTAAGACGCTACCCTGGGGCACACCAACATCAATTTCACGACATTCAGATGTGGCTTTTAAATATTCTACAAACTGTTTTCTCCCGTTTAAATAGCTTTTCAACAAATTATTTATTTTGCCTCGCAGCCCATACCGTTCAATTTTTTGCAGCAATATTGTGTGATCCACACAATCGAATGCTTTTTGCAGGTCAACAAATAGTGCGAACACATTGTTACCGGAATCAAGTTCTGTGTAAGTGATGTAGATCTAGATTTTCTAAAACCATATTGCTGCGGTGAAAATAGATTGTTTGTCTCTAAGAAGTTAGTGATCTGTTGAGTCAAGAGTTTTTCAAAAACTTTAGAAAAAACAGATAACAAGGCAATAGGTCTATAGTTACTCATCGAGTATGGGTTGCCTTTTTTGTAAAGACAAATTACTTTAGAAATTTTTAGTTCATTTGGAAAGTAATCATTTTCAAAACATTCATTTATTAACAGAGTTAGTGGTTTTACTATTAAAAGTGCGCTCTTTGTTAAAATTGAGACAGGAACTAAATATGGACCAGAAGAGTGCGTATTTTTAAAATTATTAATTACATTTAAAACTTCTGTTTCGCTAACCGGTCTAACGAAGAAAGATTTCGGATTTATGGAATGTAAGTACTTTTGCTCAATATCCAGTGAAGAGTGACAAGGGTCGGTTCTGTTGTTTTGTTGTGACGAAAATAGTTCTTTCGGTAAATTGATAAAATAGTTATTAAATTCATTAGATTTAAGAGTCTTGTTTGTAACTTCGATTCCGTCGATAGTTATGCTGGAGACATTATTTATTTTAGATGGTTTACTATTTTTATTAATGATTCCACAGAGTCTTAGATTTGCAATTTGAATTTAAGATTTGTTTGTTAAATGCCAGTTTCTTCACAGTTCTATTTGTTTTTCTATACATTGACTTATATTTCCGGTAATAATCAGCATCAATTAAATCATACTTATAGTGCAGCGGAGAGAGCCGCGAAATCGTTCAAAAAATTTTTTCGGAGTAGAAAGAATTGGGACCCACACCATTTTGTTCAGAAATGTTTGAACCTTCAGAATCTCGCTTTACGACATTTTCCCTTGGTCCTGACAAAAGTTATAGGCCGCTAAAGTTGAACTTTACTCATTTTCGCCATGTGAGAATGAAAATTAATTTAGAACACAATCTCGCGGTGTAAAAAATGGTAGTTCTCATTGTCATATTTTATCAGGAACGACTTTGTTCGGTACGGCAAAACAATTATTGAAAGGTAAAAGTGACCGCACGTGCAGATAAGCGCATCAGGTGATTAATCTCTACCTGCTTACGTTACCGCCCCTCCATCAAAAATATAACTTATGACCAAATCATTCGATCGTGTTAACGCGAAGTGCAGTGCATATTGTGCGAAATGGTCTCCAAAAATTTCAAATGGTTCGAAGGAGAGTGCCTAATACTAATACCGAAAACAAAAAAGCTAAGGGTGAATTTTGAGAAGCACAGATTAGGTACCGCGTAAAATGCAGTAAGTAATTTGGATTTTTACATTTAAACATTGGGCATACCATGCAAAATGATTTTGGAGTTGGACGATATGTGAATTGTGACTAAATATTGTGATGGAATTCTACTTCAACACATGTAACTGTCGTTAGTTTCAATTAATCATTTTCCATACCAAAAATTTATACACGACAATCACAATCATCTTATTTATCCGAGTCTCAAATTGGAAACACATGTGTAGTCCATTGCGTCGGCGGCGTCGGCATTTTAAACAGGTTTTTATAAGTCTGTTGATAATTTCATTCTGAAAAAAATCCACACTTGCCCTTTTGATTTTTTGATAAAAGTGAACCAAATACCTCCTTCGCAAAATGAAATAATGTCTTGTAATCGAAACATGCAACTCAAGATTATTGTGTCACCTCATACCTAAAAACTGTACGAAAATGGTGACTAGTAATTTCCTTCTTTCTCTCCGTATTCATGTTAA
This sequence comes from Photinus pyralis, assembly GCF_008802855.1. Lineage (NCBI taxonomy): Eukaryota > Metazoa > Arthropoda > Insecta > Coleoptera > Lampyridae > Photinus > Photinus pyralis. The sequence goes on along the minus strand of NW_022170510.1, from coordinate 12,584,763 downwards.
ATCCGAGCCCTTTTTAGAGGCATTGAATTGATCCAAAAATTCATTCAATATATCAACTTATTCCCGCAATTTTTTAGAGTTGGAGAATCGAAACGTGGATTTCCATTTTTCGCATATTCAGACCAGATAATTTTGTCTTGAACTTGTATTATTACCTCTTGCACGAGTAAATGGTATTTGTCTCAGAAACCATGACAAATGAAACGATTGAACCCAGGTTTGGGGCGTGCCTTTCTGATCTCTAAAATTCCTAACCAAGGAGGTGATTTTTTGATTCTCAAACGACTCCCCTAGGGATGTTGTAAAGCACATTAGAAAGGCTGTAGAAAATTCAAATTCATTAGCCCATTGCGTAAAGACATGGTTTGGGTAAGTGTAACATCTAAAACGATGTTTTAAATTTCGGGGACTATATATTTCATTAAATTCTATTAAATTTTATATGAAAATTAAGTAAAAATCCATTTATCGCTCGATTTGGGTGGGAAAACTTCCAAGAGCTTTGCTGGATGCATTTCGACCAAGACGTATTAGAACTTTTATTTATGCAATACTAATATTTCTCGTGCCCTCAACTCACATTCGATTATTATATACGAATTGCCCAAATAGTTCTGTGGCCACTACATTAATTTGTAGCTGTCATTTACGAGACAAAAATTACCCAAATTACAAACGACTTTGGCCGCAAATTGGCTACCAGCATTCATCCATTGTTGTAACAATGTTAGATAATACAGCGACACCTTTCTTCATTTTCACACGCCTACAACTTTCTAACTGGACCAATTTGAATAACGATGGCCGTGCAAATATCGAATATTGAAACTATTTGAATCAAATCCGGACAATTCGTACGTGACGTTAAAATAAATAGCGTTTAGCGTCCAACTTCAATTAAAATGTTGGCCAGACCAATTCTAATCGCTAGAAAGTGCAATTTAATAACCTAAAATTGGTGGTCATTTCATACGTGCCTTAAATACCATTATTAGTAATTCTACGCTACATAAAGTGTTAAATTTAATCATTTAAGCTAAGCGGTGGCGTCTCAATCGGAACGATTTTATTTATTTGTCAATTAATACTTTCCCTTCTCGTTCAGCAACAGTAAGTTTGTTCTATTCGCTTCATTTGTAGTTGCATACTTTGGTTTGCGATTACCAAAGAAAGGAATTGACCGATTTTTTGCTCCCTTTGGGACATGTGAACATAAACGATGTCGCCACTCAATCCACTAGAGGATGTCAATGATTGTATCTAATGCTCGCCCATGTGGAACATTTATACTTCCATTACCTTTTTTAGATTTCTACTAATTACTGCAATTGGAAAATTCATAATGGATTTCCGTCTGAGCGTGATCTCTTTCTTATAACTTCTTTTCCGTGCCATTTTGTAAACACCATCGGTCGTTTCTTGCCGTTTTTCAGTGTTCCCACATTTTTAGGGATGAAGGGTTAGTAGGTAAATCATCGAAAGTGGACATACCACAGAGAAAGTCGTAAAAAAATGTAACCCCATTTAGCATAATATGCAAATAAACCATTTTCCGCAAGAAATTGAGTGCGCAAATTGAGTTTTTCACGCCGAACGGTTTCGGTTAAAAATCGCATGCAAAATACGCGAATTATTTTCGAAAAAAAAAAACGCGCGAGACGTGCGATCGATACGTTCGTTATTCTAATTAAAATTTATTGTAATTAATCTTGCGTGTGGATGTGAATGTTATCTGATTCAAGTGTACACTGAGAATAATTTAAGGATACCGTGACAATGACTTTTGTGCTTTTGTAAGATAAAAGTTGAGGTGGAAAATGCCCCGCGCTGCTCAATAATATGATTAATGTGACGCCTATAGACGTCAATTCTTGTCTTATTCTTTTTCGAGGGTAATAAATGTCAGGGTTGATGTTTTTACACGCGTTTTAATAGCAATGGTGAGCATAAATTGTCCTTTTCCCTACGAGACGTGTAGGTTTCCTTTAGATTGGACAACAAATAGAATATTGATGGAAACATGCATTTCAGGCTGATTACAATTGCACGGAAACTGCATTGGAGTTCAGGATGAAGTAGGTAGTAAGAGGAGAGCAAAATATCAAGTTTACTTGTCGGTGTGCTTTTACGCTGACAGGTAGGTAGGTAATGCTTTCTTTTTGCATGTTAGATTTCAAAGGCGAGAAACGGAAAAGAACTCTTTTAAATTAGTGAAGAGATATTTATTTTGTACTGCTCTCTTTAACTTTCTGCATCAATAAACGAATATAAAAATCTCGTGTCACAGTTCTTGATGTGGTCTCACTCCTCCGAAATGGCTCGTCTGATTTTTATGAAATTTTTTTTGATAGTTCGCCGGGTGTGCGAGGTCCGTGTGAAACCGAGTGTATGTCTCATTCAAGAAAACACTGACTTATAGGTGGTATAGGTGCGCGAGGTGAGGCGGCGCAGCTGGCGAAATCGAGCATATGCCCCATCCAAAAAATCCGACAAATTTTTTCCCTTTTATAAAAATGGAAAACATAATTGCCTTCGTAACGAATTGTAACAGATGGTTACAACCAAAAGGGTTATACATCACCATTAATGTAAGGTTTTATATTTTCATCAATGAACCTGATCTACGTCTTCTTGCGCAAATTTATTAATGCTTTGTTAATTTTTGCCGAAAACAAACATTTTTACTACACTACTTTACGTATTCAGGCTGATTCAAATTCGAGGGCCACCATGGGGATCTGGCGAACTGTAAGAGATAGGTAGTTAGTTTGGCAAAGTATTTTGATGCTTAACAAAGTGCAGTTTTGAAACTGAAAAAATTCCGATTACTTTCGGAAATATCCGGACAAAACCGACATATTGAGAAATCGTTTCTATTTTTTACTGAAGTTATTTGAAAAGATATTTCGAAATAAATATTACATTATTATGGCCACTTTTTTCCCTCTACAAGATGCTAGTTTTAAATTTTAAATCCGACGTTTTGTCTCCGGTTGACCATCATTAACTTTGTTTTTTCTTATGGAAGTAATTTTTACTTTTTGTGTCATTTGCTAGAGGATTTTTTTCCGAGTTCAAAAATATAAGCATCACAATTTTTTTAATATTGTTAAAATATCTTCTTTTTTGCCTAGAAAACGTTGTCTTGGGTAGTTTACGTACGTAGTTTCAAGCGTTTTTACGAATTAATAGCGCTATTTTGTATTAAAAGATAGTGATGTTTACATTATTGAAATCAGAAAAAAATTCTTTATCAAATGACAGAAAAAGTAAAAATTACTTCCATAAGAAAAAACACAGTTGATGATTATTGACTGGAGACGAAACATCAAACATAACATTTCAAAATACCAACTTGTACAGTAGCGTACGCAGGATTTTTTTTCGGGAGGGGCTGAAACTCGAGAATTAAGACCAAAGTATGTAAATTTTCACGTATGTCGTACACATTCGCAAGATCAAGTAAGCGAAGGGAAAAGTAAGGTAGTTTTTCCCTCAACTGCAACATTATTATTGTCGCTTGGCATTTAAATAATTATACCATGACTGACGACTTACGGGATGTGCCGCTGAGTAGTTAAGTCGATTATTTCGGGGGGGGGGGGGGCTGTAACCCCTTCAGCCCCATCTTTGCGTACGCCGGCGTGTAGAGGGACAAGTGGCCATAATAATGTATCATTTATTTCGAAATATCTTTTTAAACAACTTCAGTAAAAAATAAAAACCATTTTGCAAAATTTCGGTTTTTTCCGGATGTATCCGAAAGTAGCATCAAAATACGGAACTTTGCCAAATTTAAACTACCTACGAAATTGTATACTCGCGTTTTTAATTCACCTAGCCCTTAACTATAGAACCAACCGTTTTTAAATTACAAATATGTATTTTTGAATATATATTGCTAATATTACACAATACACCCCTCTCCCTCCTCTCTCGAATACAAAAAAACCGTCTATATCTCAAAAAATAAGTTAGGGTGTCGGGAGGGAGATCATGTCGTTTTTAATTTTTGGGTTTTAAGGAAGGGCCCAAGGATGAATCCGTAGCAATTCTTGGGTTGTAGACACCGATTTAGATAATATCTATTATGATAGTTTTCGTACTATTCTGAGAACATTTCGGAATTTTCACTACTTCTTTGACCCCCAGTCCCGTTACCTTATATCGGGAAAATTTTGAAATTGACAAAAACTTGTTTGTGTTCTAAATCGTGGACGTAGAATAAAGAAAAAGAACTTGAGTTGACCTCAATAAAAAATGTGAACTTCCTTATTTATTGAGATACCCGGTTATTTTTGTTAGACAGAGTAAGAACAAGAGCGAGTAATGTAAAATATTTGAACCGCCTGGCACTTCCGGTTCCAGAGCAGCACTACCACAAAGTGATGGATGATATTTTTACACTACACGCTATTATCCCTGCGCTCTCGAACTCAGAAGACCGCAAGTCAATATTTTAAATAATGAGTCGGAAGGAGGGAACCCACGATGCCAAATGGGGATTTACTCGAGCGTCGTAGGGACCTATTGAACTTTGTAGGTTAGATGGTAGAAAGAAAAAGAGTTATATGATCTACATCTCTCCACCGGTGAGGTGAGCGGCTGACATTGATAGTAATGCCCATTGTTACCTGACATTTCGGGTTAATCAGAAAAGATCTGCGATAATGAAATAAACTGCAAGGCTTTGCAGCTTTAATTCTCGGGTTAAATTAACATAGGGAAACTGTAATCGGATAATACCTAATTAAGGGAGCTGAAATCCTCACGCGTCTCTGATATTGGAGGGGTGTGGAAATCCGGCAACTTCTGTTATTCTTGAATAATTTCCTTCGAAAGAAAAAATTTGTCACGTTCACACCCCCTCACGTCACGCTCGAATCGTCAGATTATTGAAACGCACACTTTTCAACACGTAGTCAACCCACCTTACCTCAATCTGACGCGCTCGAGTAAATCCCAAAATTCCCTATTGAGCTCCCCTCAGTTGAGGGAGCCATCTTTTCAAAAGTTACGAGGATCTTTCAACATGTAAATATACCGTAAACAATAATAATGCTTGTAATGGAGAAAATAAAACGTTAAAAAACGGAAACGTGAAGTGAGTTATCTTCACCTGGATCTACTTCCCAATGCCATTATAGGAACAGGGGTGAGCAACCTTTGAGCAACTTTCCAAGACCCTCAACAAGGAGAGAGGTGAGATTTCCACTTGGGTACCTTACTTGCTAAGATAGATGTACCTATTAGTATGTCTATGTTTCGTGTGGTTCTGATGTTTGGGGTAGTTAAAGGCTTGTCTCTGGGACGAGTTTTCTTAAAGGCTGGAGAGGATATCGTAGGGTGACCCATTACGGGGGAAATGTTGTAATACATTTATCAGGAATTATTTAAAATATCGATAAAGGGCAGCTCCGAAATTATGAATGCTTGGAAATACCATCACAACTAGCTATTTTTGTGGAGGATTTTTCTTACAATCATTCCCTTTTTCTATGGATATTTTGTACCATTGGAAGGTAGGTGGTTTAAGATCGGGGTTAGTTTGAAATAACTTCAATTCGCTTTCACCCCCCTTCCTCACCTCCGAAAATATTTACTAATCTCTACAAAACACAGTATTTTAAATCACTGAGGGGTTGGTTGTCGGGATTGGACAAAGAAATTTCTGTTTTTTACTTACTTTGCCGATGTCGCATATAGAAACCTATTTTTGAATAGTTGAAACCAAAAGGGCTGAGAAAGCTCAACTTTAGGTTGAAGGGGGCAGCTATTTCGTGGCTCCTCACTAATTTCGTACTATACTGCAGGTGGAAAATCGCTGGAAATGTCGTTGTTCTCCGAGTTTGAGAGTGTTATAACATCACGTTAAACCGTTCGCAAGTTTTCATGTAAACGGAGGGACGGGCGGACGGAAAATCCAAAATCACGAATTCTCTATTTGTTTCTCGTTAATAAAATAATTGGTAGATTAAATAATGATAATATAAAGACGAACAAATGTACCGCAACTTCCGCAAGGGAAGTAAGCCAACAATTTAGTTGTACGAAAGAAACTTGCAGTCCCTTGTAGAAAAAATGTTCGACATGCTTGCGTGAAAAATTGAGTGTTTGCTATTTGTTTAGCTTTCGCTACAGAGATTGAGTGCATTTTCAACGACTTGCAGCTAAATTACACAAAGAAAAATGTTTAATTTTTCACGTATTGTTTTTCGATGGGAAAACTTCACAACATAAAATAGATGAGGTATCAAAAATAGGACAAACGACTAACTACAACTACGGAACTTTAGCTACAGAATGATCTGCTCAAATGACACAAAGTAGGCTGAAGTAATTTCGAAGTTCTAAAGGGACAAATTGAAATGAATGTAGATTCGCAAGCAGAAAAGAATAGATCCTCCTGAATAATTCTGCTTATCGATCTAATTTCTTTATACGTCGAAGGCACTTCTCTAAATACCGTTCTCTCGTAGCACTAAGAAAAGCCGATGCATTTTCGGATTAGGGACTCAATTATGTATTCATTTGTGCAAATGCAAAATTTCCATAGCTCACGCGAAAGGCAGAAAGATTGAATATCTCGAAGCGCTTTAAATATTTATGTGCCAGACGAAAATAACTCATAAGTATTTTTATAATGGAGCAATCAATTAAGAAATGCATCAGTTCATCCAATGGTATTTATGGTATCCCAATCATGAGATATTCAAGGCGAAAAATCTTGGAGTGTAATGGAGATTGTATCTGTTTTAATGAGTTTTACACCTGGGCGTAATGCGGTGGTTGTCAAGCTCGTTAAAAGAATGTTGGGTCTTTAAAAAATGTTACGGATATAAAGTGATCTACCTTGAAATGCACCACACCTTTTGTTTACCGTTTCACAATGCCGCGACACTGGAATTGCACCTTTCATCGAGCATGGATATTGAAATAATGTCGGATATTAATTTGCATCCCTTATTATTCCCGGGTCTACTCGTGTAGCAGACAATGAATTAATTTCGCATATGAACCGGCTTAGCCCTTCATTTTTAATGTCGCTTTTGTTATGAAAAACGCAGGGTGGAACTTTAGACCTGTTTGGCACCAGCTCAATTAACACGAAAGTTTCTTATCATTTTCTCCTTTTTTATACCAACAACTGATTAAAATTCCGCCGAGGGTTCTGGAAAAGTGTACTTTTCTATAAGGGTATTGTATATAAACGGAAGGCACGTTATGTGCTTCCGGTTTTTGTACATTGCACGTACTTCAACCACTTTCATAGTTTGACGAATAAAAAAAATCAATTCCCACTGGAAGTTTAATTATTTTTTTAATGTATGGCGTCAACTTTTAGTTGACAGATTTGAATATGTACGAAATATAATTTTATTTTTTAATAGGGGTCTGCGTACATCAATTATAAATGCAGTGAAAACACGAATATAATGCATTGGTATAACTTCGTATAGGAGTTACATATGCTTCTTATTCATTATTTGGTCCGGCGAATACTTATGTTATGTATTTTATATTTTATTTATACAATTCTTTAATTTAAAATAACAAGTGTATGAAGAGCTTTTAGTGTATTAATTAACTGGTTTATGGATACAACAACAACCTGACACTAATTAATAACAATGAACAACTTAAATCAAACATTAACAAAGGCTGCAATTTATAATATTTTTGGTAAACGTAAACGGCGAAACAATGGTGGTGAAACGTCAAGGATCTTGTAAACTCGTTGATCGTTGATCTCCCATGATAATTTAGGTCTTAGCGGGTTTATAATGACACCAATTGAAAGAAGATTTTTTGTCTTTATCTAATGATATACGAATTAGTTCATTTGCAGTTGTATTTCTCATTATTAACGATCCTCGAGATTATTTATAATTTTGTATTGTATCTGTCTCTCCGTCTGTCTGTTCGTGTGCACGATCATAACTGAATAACTTTTTATAGAAAAGTTCGATCGCTTTGAAAATTGAAACAGCTGTTCTTAAGGTTATAAGAAAGGTCGCTATTGTTTTTCAGCTACGTAGACTAACGGGGCAAAAAATTACAGCCCAAAAACTGCTCAAACCTCTAAAAAAGGTCTTCTTTTATCATTCTTGTTACAAAGAACATTTGGATGCCCGATTTTAAATGTCCCTTAAGCCCCAGGTAACTATGCAAATGAATAAAAAAAAATTGTCCATGCGCAACCCAACTTTTGTGTTTTCGCCATCCCAATTTTCTTTATTTGTTAAGATATTTCATTGAAATGTAATATATGTAGGCACCTCGGGTAAAAGTAAAACTAACTCCGTTTCAAACAATTTGTTTTACAAGCTATTCCGATCTTGTGGGACAGAATCAACCCCTTAAGGCGCGTTTTATGGATTATGGATGCGTGAAGATCTCGAGGATCGTTCGGTATTCAGTTGTATTGGATTTTTAGCGCATTTTTGAAAAAAATACGCTATTATATTCGTTATGGCTGGCAAGCCGGCTGTCCGCGTGAGATCTCCACAACTACAATAGCTAGAGAATTCAAATTTTCACTAAAAGCTTTCTGCTATAGTGTAGATGTGCAGGCACTAGTTTATTTTGAGTTAGATTACTTGTGAGATCGATAATTGAAGAAAATAATTTCGATATGGGTGTCGGAGGTGCTATAATTTTTCCGTTAGATAGCGCTACCAGTATAAAAACTTATTATTTACTTTGTGATTTGTTTTACAAAATGAAGACGTACCCTAAATTGAAATTAACACACTGCAAGCTTCAAGCCCTCGAACCATCCATCACCTGCACAGAGCGCATCACTCTTAATCGCCAGGATCTAGTAAAAATTCGTAGACTGCGCATTGGCCATACAAACATGACGCACAGTTACCTACTAGAAGCAGGCGAGCATCCTCAATGTGAAGCTAACAGTGCTACATTTGTGGGACTGTCCACAATTTGCGGAACAAAGGATTCGATCCAATCTGAAAGGTGATCTCAAGGTGGACCTCAAAACGCACCACAATTGTGTCAATGTTATAAAATACTTAAAAGACATTAGCGTCTACAATTCTATTTAACATCACTGATACTATAGTACTTATTGTTGTCGTTTACCCTTGTTTTTCTACATAGGTAATGTAAGTTTTGTGTATTTGTATCCGTGCCAATGGCCATTAGTAGCAGAGACACGTTAATTAAAAAAAAATAAAATAAAATAAAATTAATTATTTAACGCAGCCAAAATTACTCGTGAGATCGATAATTTTAAACTTCGCTAATAAAATACTGACCTGCATAACCAAAAATGCGCTTTAATCATGCATATGCTGATTTACAACTTGTTTTATCAAAAATTCGTTATTCGTTATTCAATTCGAAATGAATATCAGTTTATGACAACTATCAATAATTTTTTTTGTACAATTTATTCACCGAGGAAAAAGTATTTATAATAAACGACGGCGGAAATAGTTACTGTACGCGATATTTGTTTTCCATGCATTTTAATGAGCGTCCCACTCCGCCTGTGTCAATTCTTTAGAAAATTTTCATGGCTGAACATGATTTTGGTAATTGGAGTTATTGCCGAATTTTGGATAAAATAATGAAATATAAAAACATTAGTTATTTTAAATTTCCTATCAAAAACAAACCAACCCCGAATAACGGCAAGACAAATAAATTGTGGAAATTCTGTTATTGACGTGACGGGCTAGACGATGAAGAATTAAAATATAAAATCGTTTGTGAATATCACTTTAATTCATGTGATATTTACAAAAGCGGCAATCGAAAGTTATTGAGAATCAATTCAGTTCCTTTGCCCTACTCAAAACAAGGTAACCATGTTATTTTTTGTCGTTAAAATGATTGAAACATTTTTTCAAGATTTAAATTACATAGAAGATGGCCCTTCTACCTCATACTGTAATCAAACGTTCAAAGAAACGAGAAGTATTCCACCCCATTGAAACATTTTTGCGAAAACCCCAATTCAATCACAAATTCGACTTTATGTACAGAAATTTTGAAAAACCATCCCCACAAAAATTACCTATGAGATAATATTACATACAAGTTGAAAACCTAAATACAAAAAAGTTCAAATTCATAGACTGAAAACTAAAACATCTCACTTCTCAACAGGTTAGTCAATTAAATTTTTTGCATAGTTATCAAATTACCGGGATTTTCTTATCAAAAAATCGTATGGAAACTGGTACTTTTGTTCACGATTTTCTATGAACAAGCATTAAATTTTGACACAAAATAGCGAATGTCAATGATATTATTCAGTTATGAGTTATCGTGCATACGGTCAGACGAGCAGACAGACGGAGAGACAGACAGCAATACAAAATTATAATTATAAACAATCTCGAGGATCGTTAATATTAATGAGAAATACAACTGAAAATGAACTAATTCGTATATCATTCGATAAAGAAAAAAAATCTTCTTTCGATTGGTGTATTATAAACCCGCTAAGACCTAAATTACCATAGGGGAGCAACGATCTGCAAAAAACCTTTTTTCTATAGTTCAGTGGGGGTGGCAGATGCCACCTACTGTAATGCAGATTAATTTGTGCTACATTTACTATTAATGAAACCGGGTTTACCCACTGAAGTGCGGTGGTTGGTACAGTTTCTCCATGCTTGTCGCCTCCTCTGCCTCCACCTTCGCCTTGGAGAGGAGTTTACTCTGGTGAAGTTCACGTAGGATCGAAATGTTTATTATTTATGTCTATTTACTTTACATTATATAGCGATATTTTAACATTAATATAGTCATGAACAATGTAACGTAAATACATACATAAATATTAAACGTTTCATAATTTCAGTACTGTTTATATTGCCGCATACAGTAGGTACCTACATTGAAATTTACGCTTCAGGCAGGCAGGTTTAAAATCGGGAGTAACTCCTCCAAATTTATAAACTTTTCACTTGAAAGATTTTCTAAGCTTCTGCCTGAATAAATTTATTCGGTCATATCAAAAACAAAGCAACGACACGTTTATATGCAGACTTTCGTAACAATATTCAATTGGCAAAGCTCTACTTGCAACAATATAGCACATAAATTGAAAAATTCTCTCTGGAAGCGTGTTTCGCAACAATTCGTCTACCTTGTTAAACATTTTAACAAGAGATCGTATCAAACGAATAACATAACAAGTTTGCACTGAGCTGCATTTCCTGAATAGCATTACGAGCACAAATAAGGAAATTCGTGCATTTCAACTTCGTCACGTACATAACATCAGGAATTACTTTGAGATTTTCCACGTCCTCGACTAGAAAATGATCACGTTTGTCAAATTTCGCCATATAAGAATTGCGCGCTCATTGAAAAGAAATAAGATTTACGAGAAGATTGCGGAAACTTCGTGGACGATTTCTCTCTGATAATAAAAAAGAAAATCATAGTCTGCATGGGAGTACAAGTAACGTCGTGAATTCTTTGCCGTTAGTTACTCATTATCAAGTTCGGTATTGGCGAATAATTGCTTCCGAATCGTGTTTGAACCTCTTGCTAAACAAAAACCACTTCAAAAGGGAAAGTCACTGTATTTCATTAGTAAATTAAATACGCTCTGTCTGATAGAAAGTTCAGAACATCATCAAAGAAGTCTATTGGGTATGGGTCTATTTATAAAGAGCCAGCAGATCACCGCATAACCTCATGCTTGCAATTTTATAAATGAATAATGACAATTATACAGGGTGTTTCTATATATGATGTAAATATGGAATTCTTTGACTTATTTTATGAGCAAAACATAGGTATGGAATACCCCCTCCCCCAGGAAAAACTCCACCAAGTCATTGACCAGTTTTCATCATTCTGGAGAAAGAGTCATCGAAGCTTCTTTTACGTGTGGGTTATTCCATACCTCTCCATACTCCCCGGTGATGTATTTCCCCTCCAGATATTCACATTTGAAACGAAAACGTATCCCCGAGAGGTCTGGAAGGTATCCCTTCAGCACGAGGTTTACAGGCTGATAACCCCCCCCCCTCCCCTCCATGAGGGCTACTCTCCTCAAATATTCACAGTCCTCAGTACATTAGGAAAACCGTCGCAATTACTTTTCCTGCGGGAGTTTGATATGGATGGCTCTCTCCCCGAACATGATCACCACCTTGGTGGTTCTAAACCGAGTTCTAAACGTTTTGAAACGACTAAGTATGGAATGCTCCCCAAGAAAAACAGAACTGTGATGATTACCCGGTGATGCATCCTGGCCCCAGGTCCATTACAATCATCATCATTCTCGGGGAAGAGCCCTTGTAACTTCTTTTGCCTGGAGAGTATTCTATACCAGACCCACCCGTGATATACATACACTCCCCTCATGATATTCACAGTTCTCAGTTCGTGGGACCATTTTTTAGGAAAAATTGTCGAAGCTACTTCCCCTGGGGTAGTTTGCTGTGAATACTCCTCAGGAAAAGCAACTTCGATTGCTCTCCCTCTGAACTTGCTCCTCCCAAAACATTTACAATCAGTTTTTTGGCATCAGCTTTCTCGAGGAAGAGCCATAGAAGCTTCGTTTGCTTGTCTTTTATACTCCCCTCAAGATATTTGCAGTTCTCAGTTCGTGTAATCATTTTTTAAGAAGAACCGTAGAGGTTTGAAACGAGAACGTGGCACCGGGTGGTCTTGGGGGTACACCTTCTAGGAAATAACGGAAATGCAATGGTCACTCCATGATGAATCACAGTCTTCAGTTTACGTATGATCATTTTTTAGAAAAAACCGTCGAAACTACTTTTCCTGGAAGAGTTTAGTGTGGAATGCTCCTCAGGAAATGGAGCTTCGATGGCTCTCCCTCGAACATTACCACCATAAACCTTGGTGGTTCTAAACGTTATGAAACGAGAACGTACCACCAGAGGGTCTGGGGGTTATGGAAAACCCCCCAGGAAGAAACAGGACTGTGATAGTTTGCCGGAGATGCATCGTCCCTCAAAGTCATTTATAATAAGTTTTTGCCATCTTCCTTTTGGAGGAAAAGCCATTCAACCTTATTTTGACCCCCCCCCCCCCCCAGAACCCCCGGTAAGTCATTCCTCAGTTCGTGCGATAATTTATTAGGAAAACCCATCGAAGCTACTTTTCCTGCAGGATTTTAGTGTGGAATGCTCCTTAGGAAATGGAATTTCGATGGCTCTCCCTCGAATATATTCACCATAAACCTTGGTGCTTCTAAACGTTTTGAAACGAGAACTTACCACTGGGGGGTATGGAATACCCCCCAGGAAGAAACAGAACTGTGGTGGTTAGCCGGAGATGCATAGTTCCTCAAGGTCATTTACATCAGTTTTTGCCATCTTTAATTTGGATGAAGAGCCATCCAAACTTATTTTGCCTGGGGGTGTATTTCATACCTCCAGAACCCCCGGTCTTCAGTTCGTGCGATAATTTATTAGGAAAACCCATCGAAGCTACTTTAACTGGGGGAGTTTAGTGGGGAATTGCTCTCAGCAAATGGAGTTTCGATGGATCACCCTCGGACATGATCACCATAAACCTTGGTGGTTTTAAACGTTAAGAAACAAGAACGTACCACCGGAGAACCCACCGGAAAAAACAGAACTGTGATTGTTAGCCGGAGATGCATCATCCCTCCAAATCATTTACAAGTTTTTGTCATCATCATTCTTGAGGAAGAGCCATCGAAGCTTCTTCTGCCTGGGGGATGCTGAGGACTGTAAATATCTTGAAGGGAGGATACATCACCGGGGGAGTATGGGTATAACAATTGCAATTTCCTTGAAAATATTTTTAGGTTGTATCCTTAACATATACTCCAATAATGAATTTTAAGTATGTGCGTTATTAATAAAGCTACCCACGCACTAATGGGTCACTCTGTATGCATTTTGCATTTAATGAGCGGAGTGGAGACCCTATAATCAGACAAGGAAACAAACATATTTGAAGTATTACAAAGATTCCCGATTGTCTCTAAAAATTGTCATTTTTTTAACGGGAAGGGTCTATACGTTTATGTGCACTTAAGGGGTGGTTTGTGGACAAAGTCAAACGGCGAAACAAAAATATATGAACTACTGCAAAAACCTTCGATATTATTCTTGAAAGGGCTCTTTCCCATCATACACAACGCTATCTGCAATGCAATTTTCAAGTAGAAAATCCCGATTCTTTCCCTCGCAAAGCTCACATATTTTTAAGCAGTTTATGTTATCTCCAATAGTATGAAGTAGCTGCAGAAGTTCGTCTAACAATTGAATCTTCAAAGTTCTAATAGCTTTCTCTACAACCAATCAACTTGCCATCACTAACTTTAACCGGTAGAGCTTAATTTATGCGCACGTTCGTCTAGCTTACATTCAGATGCAAATGGAAACATTTTCCAAAACCGAATCCAAATCGAATTGCACTGTTATAATTTCCTGTAATGAAGACAACAGATCCAGGCAAATTTCCACTTCAACCAGTTTGTGGCAGTGATTGTAGTTCAACTTGTGCATTTGTTGGTAATTGTTTCACCCTTCTCTAGGTCGTGGGGCTAACGCTATTACTTCAAAGTAAATAGCTAAATAAAATTAAAACAAGGACATCCACATTATTGCAATCGAGATGTATTCGGAATGTGTATGAGAGTAATCGCAATAAAGTCGATCGATTTAACAAAGAGAAATTGACAAATTCAATTTGAGCCAAATCAATTTAAGATTTTACTTTTTTATATAACGAAGTTAATGCTCCCAAACTGATTTCACTTAAGTAGCACGGCTTTGAAAACTTTATTTACGTTCTCTCGTTTCAAATTCGACGTATAAAAAACTACATCAATTTGAGAAGTTCAGTTTCTAAAATTTTGCGGAATCTAATAGAACATGATGGTGGCTGCAGGCACAAAGGTGTCACATAAAAGTGTTCATCATGGACTTCGACAGATGTTGTCCTCCATAGGAAAATTGAATAAAAGCAAAGAGTAAATTGAGCGAAGAATTGTTTCTGAAAGGAAAATTTCAAATTATTGACTTTATATACATTATTGGGTAGAATATTCGAGAGGAAGCAAGGCGAAAAGCTTTTGAGATATAAATAATAAAAATTATATTACTCTAAAAGAAATTTTGGCCGATCCCTTTGTGTAGTAACAAAATGATTTTTTTTTGCAAGTGACTGACTATTCTCCTTTGCTTTTCTCTGTTAGAAAAAATGTCGTTATCGTAAATTATTGGATATTTGCAAATAACGTTTAACAGTTAATGTAATAACCATCTTGAGTTTTTGAAACGTTACTCAGAGGGTCACGTTTCTCTTGACAAATTGTCTTTAACGTATAAACGGTGAACTGCGAATCCTTAATTTGTAAATGAACTAATTAAATGGCTTGAAATGTAATGAACCGTTAAAACGGAAGGACTTCAATTTGTCCCATCACTTGCTTTAAGTGTTTTGTGTCTTTTACGATTCTCAACAAAAGAGTTCATTAAGAGCCCTTGAAAAAAGCATCCATGAATTCCATTAGATTTAACAAGCTGAATACTCAAGCTTAATAAACTGTGGCTTGGATCGCGAAATAATTATTTTATATTATACGATATTTTCTCCTACATCAGCAAGTTAGAAGTAAACAGCAGGTGACTGAAATGAGATTCTGAAACCCACACAATATAACCCTGTTAGTTGGAAGGAAAACTTTTTTTTCTAAAAAGTAGAAGGTGGAAAACACCAGCTTCCATTTTTAGAAATCAGTCCAACGAACAATGAATTGACATCCACACAAATATAATATGAACGGTTGCCATTTTAAACACACGCTGCATTTGGAAACGCAAAACTAACACAGGTGCTTCCGGCATTGCAATGTTGAATACAAATTTCCCGATTGCCCCAGTTTGAGCAATTGTGTTTGTATTATTTATTTCATATATTCATCCCGATTTGAAAGGTGGAAAGTTTACCATATTCCGTAACGCGCGCAACATCGGTTGAACAATATTCATGCTGGGACACCTACTCTTTATAATAAATATTACAATAGATAGAAAAACAACAAGACATGCTCGATCTGATTGCTTGCAAATTCCTAGTGTGTTTCTAGTGGGTAAATTTTCCCACATGGTAATATTAGACGTTATCGGAAGGTTGTATGT
Source organism: Photinus pyralis (assembly GCF_008802855.1). Taxonomy (NCBI): domain Eukaryota; kingdom Metazoa; phylum Arthropoda; class Insecta; order Coleoptera; family Lampyridae; genus Photinus; species Photinus pyralis. Next base: position 12,568,630 of record NW_022170510.1, on the reverse strand, counting down.
CGTGTTACCAAAACTGATTTTACTCATAAATAGCGTTCCGAACACGGTACAGCGAAATTGTAAAATGCTCTAAGCTCGTAAAGCTCCAGCCCCCTTTTTATCTTTCGTGCTTTGTAGTTACACGCATTTTACGACAAACTTTCAAAAATGGTATCTAACGTGGGCCGCTTAGACCTTGCTTTTTATTTAATATCCCTGCCTACATTATTTCAACGCACCATAAATAAGGATTTTCATCCCTGCTGGTTTAGAACAACTTTTTTAAGATGTATAAAATAGCAATTTACGGTTGAATTGGACAGACAAATGAAAACATTTTATATTTTATAACAGTTTATAGTTGATTTCCCTTTTTGAAGTGAAACTAAAGTAAAATCTGATAGCAATTATTATCAATTGCTCTTTTAACCCTTCATAAAAAGTAACATGGTTTGTACACTGTAAAGGACTTCACTGTATCAATGTTCTTCTTAAATCGACCCTACTGTTAACCTATTTTTTGGTAGCTACGAGATTTTCGTAGCTTAATGATTCTCCGGTAGCGAAACAACAGAAAGGGGAAAAATGCGACTTATGTAAAGTGAGATGTATCAAGAAATGAACGAGGGGTGGGACACTCCCTCCTAACTCACATTTTTTATAGTCATTTCCATAAAAGTCGGGAAAATGATACATTACTAGCGAGGAAACATTGAAGAACGAGGCCCCTTTGGGGCCGAGTACTTTAATTTCCGAGTCAAGTAGTTAGAAATGTCACAAATGCGGCCGGTAAAGTGACAGGTGCGGCCGGTAAAGTGACAAATGCGGCCAGGAAAGTGACAAGCGGCAAGAAACGTAGTCTGCTCTGCTTCTGTTATGGAAAGTAAAATTTCCTAACAGAAAGTAGGCATGAAAATGAAGGTTTCAGGACGATTTTGGGTAAAATGCATTTATTTCCCTCTGTATACACTTATTGAATACAATTAAAAAGGGAATAAAGAAAGAGCACGAAATAACGATAGAGTAAAAAGTTTCTGTTAGAGGCAAAATATTATTGCAATATTGTTCTTGAAATTGGCTATTGTAGGTATAGGTATAATAAGTAGATACCGGGTGTCCCATTTTGACACTTTTAGGTATAGGATATATTACCGTAGATAATTGTTAGTGTTAATCAAAAAGTTATAAGTATATGCTGCTATGTGCTCTTTTTGGGTGAAACTTAATGGTAAAATCAAAATTTGAAAATTCACTCGCTTAAGGCATACAAGGGGAAACAATTGTTAATTTCAGAATGACACTACGTCTTAGTTAAAAGATATACAGAAAAATGTTTATTACAAAGGTTTCTTTATAGTGATTGTTGAATAATCTGCCGTTTTCTAAATAATTAGTACCTATATGGGGTTAGGATAGTTATCCCACCTAATCTCATTTTTTTAGTGGAGCACTACTAAAACAAGCATTTTGAATTCTCTGTCCAAAAATATAACACTAAAGAAGTTTAAAAAAATTCAACATTATTTCAAACAGATTCAAGATTTTTTTAAAAATTCAATTAAATTTATTAATTAAATTTTTTTCTATTTTTTTAAATCATTTGAATCTTTCTAATTTTTTAAATCTTTTTGAATTTTTTATTAACTCGTATTTTTTACATCCCTAGTGTTATATTTTGTCTGTGGTTATATGTTTAAAAAGAGAATTTAATATGCCATCTTTTTAGTTAAAAATGTACAGCGCCTATTTAAAAAATGAGGTTATGGCCGGTACATGTTTAACTGACGTATATCGTATACTTATTTTGAAAACGGCAGATTATACATCAAGTGCTTTTCTAATACAGGTCCTGCAAAGGCCTTTTCCCTATCAACTGTTGCACTCTTACGACGGTGTTCTGAAAATGGCAAGGGACTTTACCCCCAGACCCCCCGGTAAGACTTTTTTCACAAACCTTTTAGTCTTCAGGGCCCCCTTGACGGTTGTTCCAATCTACACATACCAATAAGAAATACCAATAAGAACTCGCGCATTTTGTAAGAATCATAGTCGCTTTTGCTTGGCAATAAAGTAATGAGGGAATACAACTTCAATTTAGGGGCGGTCGGGCAATGAATGTTCAAACATTTTCATACTAATCTACCATATCATATCCCTTAAATAAAACCAATAAAAATGATTTGCTCATCCCCAATTCATGTCATAACAGTAGTAATATATGGCAGATTCTAATAAATCTCACTAGATGAAAATCCCTAGAAAAGTCACTAGAATTGAGTGGTTCAGAACTGTGGTGGCGAGGTTTGCGCCTGTGCTAACGTCAAGGTCAAGGAGTCGATTTCTCCGAATATGCGATCCACGCCATGTTTATGACTATTACTATACGCACACACATCGCGCGCACTGCATATATAGGACCAATCCCCCCTACAGCACTGGGCGATCAACCACCTTAGCCCGGACGCAAACCCCGAAAGCAGCTTAGTGTGATTTCGGTCCTACATTATCGAGAGTAGCTTTACTAGTTTTACAAACCCCAGTCCAGAACCGTACAAGCAAAACATTCGAACCCACGCAGCACAGATACAAACCTAGTTACTTGAAGGCCCCCGATCAAATTATCCTACCCCGGAAGTAAGCCACCACGATCAAATTGTCTTAAACAACCTTGAAACTTCACCGTAACCTGACAACAAACCTCCGACCCATGTAGCTCGGACGCAAACCTCAAGAACCCTCGACTCGGACGCAAACCTCCGATACTTTATCTCGCACAAACCTCGACTCCTTGACCTTGACGTTAGCACAGGCGCAAACCTCGCTAGCGCATTTCAGTACCGCTCAATCCTAGTGACTTTTCTAGGGGGATTTTAGTGTGATTTAGAATCACCCGTACACTACCATCGACAAGAACACTCGACTCAGGCGCAAACCGAATTACTTTAGCTCGGACGCAAACCTCCGATACTTTATCTCGAGCACAAATCTCGACCCCTTGATCTTGACGTTAGCACAGGCGTGAACCTCGTTACCGCAGTTCAGAACCACTCAATTCTAGTGACTTTTCTAGGGGGATTTTTTATCTGGTGAGATTAAAAGCTAGTTCACATCCATTTTAATTACGTGTCGTAACAGAAAAAAATTAACGATAAATTCACAATGTAGACCTTCCCGTTCACAGCGAAACATGGGAGTCGTACAAAACATGGGAAACTTTGGCGCTAACGAACTGTCATTGGTGTCAATTTAACGGTTCTCAAATAATCTGACTGTGTAGTTCTACTGTTGTTGTTATTAATAGTAAATATAGGTACATGGATATAATTGAATTGATTCAGTGCGAATTATAATATATAATCACTTCATTGGAGTTTGAGCATCCCGGTATATCTATATTTAAATCCATGAATGGGCTGTTGTAACATGTTTTGTGAGAAGTTGTGGCTTTCCAAATCGGTGGCATCTTCAGCCTCGCCAGTGTTGGCGCAGGAAGAAACACTATTATTAATGCTCGTCTTTGTTCTAGAAATTGTTTATATAAGTATATTTTGTACAACTTTTGCACAGTAAACAAAAATCTCACCGTTTTTTCACTATCTTTGAAATCTGATCTTCGACGATCGTACAGATTGGCAAAACTGAACGAACTCGATTAATTTCGCGTCGTCCATTTGAGTTGATCATTGAACACACGCACAGGCACAGAACACACGGAAAAACACCACGCTGACAAAGTGGCAACCCTTTTGCGACAAAGAGAGACAGTGAAATTAATGGTACTTTGGAAAGCGCTGGTTGGCCTGCATGAAATACGTACGTAACGTAAGTGGTTTAAGTTGAAGTTCGGTCAACTTTTGCGTACGTAACGTTGCGCGGCTCATGTTTTATACGAATGTGAACTGACGCCTTTAAAGTAATACATTTCAACTTTACATTTTTCATGTCTTATTGTTACGACACGTAATTAAAGTGGATGTGAACTAGCTTTTAGAATCGGCCGTACACTACCATCGACAAGAACCCTCAGCTCAGGCACAAACCGACTTACTTTAGTTCGGACGCAAACCTCTGATTTTTGATCTTGAGCACAAACCTCGACCCCTTGACCTTGACGTTACCACAGGCGCAAACTTCGCTGGCGCAGTTCAGAACCACTCAATTCTAGTGACTGTTCTAGGGGGATTTTCATCTAATGAGATTTAGAATCGGCCGTACACTACCATCGACAAGAACCCTCAGGCACAAACCGACTTACTTTAGCTCGGACGCAAACCTCCGATACTTTATCTTGAGCACAAACCTCGACCCCTCGACCTTATCACAGGTGCAAACCTCACTACCACAGTTCACAACCACTCAATTCTAGTGACTTTTCTAGGGATTTTCATCTAGTGAGATTTAAAATCTGCCATATATTACTACTCATAACAATAAATAAAAAAATTTTTGAAAATGGAGATTTATGTTCCTAGTTTTCATTTATAGCTAGTGATCTTACAAAAAAAAATGATTCACTTAATTACTATGGGCGCCATTTTGAAAGAGGCTAGTGATCTTACAAAAAAAAATGATTCACTTAATTACTATGGGCGCCATTTTGAAAGAGGTATTAAATAAACTGTCAAAAATAGGTAGGGATTAATCCGGAGTATATTTGCATGTGTCGTCTTCGCGGTCATTACGAGGTCCGGCGCGAAAAAACTTCTCTTACTGGTGGATGTGCGACAACTTCTGTCCTTACTAATTTTGAAATTTATTTATTTTATTTATTTATTATCTTTCTCTTGTTCTGGGCCATCAACAGGCTTGCGCCCAATTACAGAGTGACCCGCATAATGGGTGCCTCTAAATGCAATGCAAAGTAAATTTACGGAAAAGCTCAAAATTACGGTACTTACAAACGTAACTTGCGAAAATGCAAAACGATCCCTTCTAAACAACGGTTTTACCTTTTAAAATATTCGGCTATGCCATGGAGGAAACTCCGGTTTTCCCAACCACCCCGGTGTATTGACATAAGAACGTCCAAAAATTAAAACTTGTGCGACCTGCTGACGTCCTAAAAGTCTGTCTTAAAATTCAAATTGATTAAGAGCGCTTCTTTTGTGATCACTCACGACTTAATCGGATGTGGTTTCTGCAATTCATTAAATTAATATCTGTTAACTCACTTTAATGTGCAAGATGAAATTTCTAAACTAATACTTCTAATTAACCCCCATTGTCTCTTGGAATTTCTCAGGTCGGCAAAAGGTCTTTTATCAATCTGATACCGGAGTAAAATGTACCGGATGTTCCAAAAAGTCAATTCATCGTTTAAGAATGAACAAGAAGGAAAGACTTGACATAAAATCGGGGAAAAGGCTACAGAACACTACTGATAACGTTAAAATTGGTACATTCATTTTAATGCTCGTTTTAATGTAACAGAAATGTGGGACATGGACAACGTCTTCGATGTGTTGGTGGAACTGTTAATTATTAACTACAGAAGACTGATAAAGAAGAAATCGATTTAGCTTTTATTATTGTTAGGAACCTCATTTGCAGATTTAAAACCATAAAAAAGTCGTTTATCTTTTATCTTCATACCTCCATTGTTAGGTATGTTAGGTAATTTGCTTAGTTGTGCCTATTAGACAAGTACTAATTTACAGTATAAAGTATTATTCGAATAGAAATAAACTCATTCCTCCACTGCACGCTTGGGAATACATTTGCCCTTTAACCATGTACAAACCTCCTAAATAAAATATGTCAAATATGCCAATACCGTAGTTATTGAGCCGTATAAAACACCGATTACAAAACTGGCAGTTCGGAGTGACTTTATCCAAATCATAAAACGAAATGAGATTACTTTACATGATCATCTGCTAAAGAACCTTGCTTATACTTTCGAGTGATTTACTTTTAAAAGATAAACGACGCTATTTTAGAGGTTTGCAAATTTTATTAGCAGCCTCATAAAAACTAGATTGCTACTAGCACTCCCAGAGAGTGTAAAAAATTATAAGGCGCTTTACCGCCTCTTATTGGTTATACTGCAGTGCACAACTGCGAAAGTACTTTTGTATGTACTTAAGCTTCATATATAATGCAAGAAACACTTCTTTCTTGTCGGTTTTATCTCATAACTTCCCCAGAAATTGCAATTGTCTGCAACTCCGGCAAAGCTTACAACCTCACGTAATTTTGACACGCACAGAAAGTCTATTTTCGACACTTGAAAGGAAACGCGGAATACTAATAATAATAAAACGGCGTAATAGAACTTTAAGCTTCTTCTATATTTTTAGATGAGATGTCTTTCGCTCGATCCTTCTTGGTTTTATGTGGCGGTTTCGGGGAAATCATTTACTGTAGAGCTTTTTTATCAGATAGGTGCGTCAGCTACCTTTTTCTTCGGCCGTAAATTCTAATCACAGTATGCGTTTGAATATTCAACACTTTTTACTTACACTTAGCCTTATTAGTTTATTTGGAAAATATGCCCTGATAGAATTGCAATTGCACTTTATTCCTATAAACTGGTATTTTCCAACGCAATTTCGGAAAGTATAATTAGTAAATTCACAAAAAATGTCATTTTTGAACAATTTGCTAGAAAAGAATTTTAGCAACACGAGAGCCAAATATCGCCGACATAATAAGAGAAATACTTGCAAAAGAAGCGCCACACCTCATGCTATGTATGTTTGTGTTTTCCGAATAGATATTACATCATTACATTTGGAATTCAGGTAAGCGAAGTGGATGAAAGTATTGTCACCTAGCATCACTTTCATAATGGTCATGTAAATTTACTCGCAGAGGCACATTTTAATTTAAGTCCCATAGATCTCGTAGCTCAATGAACAGGTGTAGTTGACATTTTAAGAGACAGCTTTTACTGTTACGTAATTACATATCGCTAATTAACGGATAATAAATGCACGGTAGGTGTAGCTACAATGACCTTCGCGAGCATCATGAAGGTATTTCAAAACAAATAAACGATGATTTCATCTTACTGTACTGTTGTACCATATAGGTATACAGTTATTACTGTACAATTTGTGTCATCGCTCATTTCTTTTGCATAACTCATGTGGGTGCATTACACCTGCAGGGAATTTATTTGCAATATTTAAAACGGATGTTTCCTTGAATGTCATCGCCAGCTGGAAATTTTATAAACGTTTTAATTAAGGCTAGTTGTGGTAAAAATTGTTGAATTGATGATTGGAATACGGACAGTCTCTTTAAGCTCCTTTACCTGGTGTACTTTTGTCTACATTTAGAGGCGGCGAAAATTGTGCGCGGTCCGATCCAATATTTAGAATGTCAATAGCTTTTACCTAGGCTTTTACTTAGCCATTTATTTTAATTGGATTAATTTCATTGATGTAAATATAAATAATAAAAATAAATTAATATTAAGAAGATTCTTCTTCTGGTTAATTAGTATGCCGCGGCTGCTCGTCGGTTCACAATCCTCTTTTGGCCTCAAGGATAAGGGGTAAGGGATAAATAATAAAAAGTCAGATATTCATGGTTAACGGTTCTTATTTTCATATCGCCATCACTGTAAGTGAACACACTTTAATAAATGGCGGGTTGAGGCGAAGACCATATTCATACGCAAAATTATGCTTCGCATTGGTAGGAAATACTCAAACTTTATTTATAATCGTATGTGAAACCAACACAAAATCAAATGAATCACCGCCAGGTTCTAAAAGAAAACTACTGACAATTTTAGAAACACTCTGTACAATAAAAATAAAGCGAACTGCAATATGTACATATTTTAAGAATGTCGAAATTTTATAGGCAATTTGTGTTCACAAAACACAAAATTAAAAAGTTACATTTTTACAAATAAATCTGAAAAAAATCCTTAAAAACCATAATTTATTGTAAGGATAATTTCTGTTCCAAAGCAAGAACAGACAGAGTCGGGAACAGTATACCCAATTATTGATCATTAGTTGAATAAATGATATGCCACGGTAATTAAATTACACATATAATTGCACTTTCATTACACAATGCCGGAATTCCTACAACCGGAGTAGCAAATTGCATAAATACATTTCAAATGTGTTTCCATTTTTGCGCTTAATTGAATAATAAAATAAACATGCGCTTATTGCAGTTTCCATTCCAAATAAAAAGGGAAATTGCTCTTCAAAACACAATAAACAATTGTTTTGTGATCGGGTTTCTAAAATTGTATTACGCAAGTAATATTTGCAAACCCTTCTATTATTTTCAATATCAATGTAAAAACTTTCAAGGCGCGGCCCTCACCTGTTAATCAAAACTGATGCATTTTTATGATGTTTCTTGGTGCGTTATGAAATTTCCCCCCTTTTGAAAAATTCAATCGATTTCCGATTTAAACACGTGCAATTATTGTCCGCGTTTCGCACTTTCATCATTCCAGTATTAAAAAGCTAAAAGCATTTGGAGCGTGCTTCGTTAGTGGGAACAAAAATAAACAGCGCGAGTTTTAACGCCTTTATTTTCGTTTCAGTTTAATTGTTTTCGTCGAAAATCAATTAACGGATATATAAGATAAAATCGATGGGGGTTCGTGAAAAAAAGCGCCGGGATTCTCTATATCTGTGCTAAGTACACATCGAATGGTTTCACATTACCTTTACTACACCCTAGCAAGCATAGTAAATTACCCTTAAAATTACGACCTTTTTGCAAGTCGCTTAACATTCAAGTTATGACTGCTCTTGTGTTCTTTCGAAGATGTTAACGAACGTGAAGGGGCATAAAGCGAGGAACATTAGCCATTAGGTTCTTTTCTATGCAAAGTTACAAATTCTCAGGGTTTACTCTCCATTACTGCCCCCCAAAGCTATAAAATGGTTTTTTTAGACTTAACTCTTAACTGTTAGGGATGCAAAAGTGTCGAAAGCTTAATTTCAGAACATTAATTAAACGTCTCGAGCTTCAAAAATGGTAAAAAAATAACGAACTCTCGAATATCATACTTTATTACATAAGAACTACACTTTATTCCATTTTTAAATATTTTATGAGCGGACTTCAACACAAAGAGTAGGAAAATTTTTTTTGTTGACTATGGTGGAAATTAGACGCTTAGTAAACAGGTAGTTTCAACACTAGTTACTAATAGAACATTGGAATTGTAGGTAAAATATACATCAGGTCATAGTTTGGAGTGGGCCTTTTCGCAATAAATTCCAACCTGGGGAATTTTTCCTCCGACTTTAGGTACTTTTTTGGAGAATGAAATGACCGACTTATAGGTAGTACGTTGGATACACAAAAAAAAACTGCACTTTTTGATTGGAATATACCACTTTCTGTGGTAATAGTTAATACCAAAAGGCAACTTTTGAGATAGAGAGCCACTCGAAAATCCGTGCAGGAAACCAAAATGGTGGCCGTCAAAATGGCGCCATTAGCCGCAATATATTTATTTGTATGTAGTCCGATTTTGATTTTCTCTTTATGATTGAAAGCTCTTGTGACGAGGAAACTTTTTTGTTATATAACATTTATCTCTAAAACTCAAGAATTTAGCACAATTTAAAAAAAGTGTTTTCTTTACGAATTTGAATCATAAGTAAGCTCAACCCGATTTTTATGTGTAACTTGTCCACGTCAAATGTTAATATGAAAAGATTTGTATTATTCAGCACAATTTTCTGACTCTTAAGGTCTGATGATGAATCGGTCTATACGATTCGAAGTCGATTAGCTAAAGAAATATTAAAATTCAATTATTTGAAAAACGAGTTTTATTGTATCAATTTGTATCGACAAATAATTCACTATCTCAAGAAAATAGTGGTTGCTATTTAAAAACAGTATGCCCCCTTTGACCGTGCAGAAGTATGCTACTGACCCCAAATTGAATGTACGTGATACCTATAAAAAATATCAAAATGTATAGGCTGCCCTCGAGAACACCCTATATACCTAAAAATACGTTTTAGGCTTCCCCTCAGGCTTCTTGTCTCAACAAACCGTTACCATTAATCTTAACCATTGAGACTCTATCGTCCGCTTACAGAAGGTGGATTCCCTGTATAATAAAAATGATTCAATTTATATGAGTAGGTATCTAAAACTTGGAAATCATAATATTCCGTTAATATTCTTAAAGAAAACCCGAGAGAAAACCCTCGAAAAAACCCATGATCGGATAAATAAGCACTCGAAATGTGACATTCGTCGTAGCTTAAACCAACTAGTTAAATAAAATAGGATAAGTAAGAGCGAGAGTAAGAGTTAAAGTTGATATACCTACTGATTGTTTCTTTAATTACTTTAAAAGCAGAGTGTATTTTCTGTTTTTCAGAAAAAAAAATTGACGAGGCTTTTCCTTTCAATTTTCATAATGCTTGATCTCGTGCCTGATGAAACAAATATTGCGCATTTTTTCAAAAAAAAAAACATGGCGGATTGAAATTTTCCGAACTTGCAGGATAGATACAAGGAGTTTTAGGGTTGAATCGATTGAATTTCTAAACGATGGCCTTTTTTGTCGAAAAGACCGGGATATTGCACAATTAAGAGCTTACCTGTGATTCAAATTCGTAAAAAGAAACACTTTTTTAAAATTGTGCTAAATCCATAAGTTTTAGAGATAAATGTTATATAGCAAAAAAGTTTCCTCGTCACAAGAGCTTTCAATCAAAAAAAAGAAAATTAAAATCAGACTATTAGGAGCAGAGATACAAAAAAATATATTGCGGCTAATGGCGCCATTTTGACGGCCACCATTTTGGTTTCCTGCACGGATTTTCCAGTGTCTCCCTATCTCAAAAGTTGCCTTTTGGTATTAACTATTACCACAGAAAGTGGCATATTCCAATCAAAAAGTGCAGTATTTTCCCCATTCTAGCCATGTACCCGACGTACCTACTATTAATGTGATGTAATAGTTTCTTTCACCAATAAATCTCCATTCACAACTTTGTTAATAAACTGCAGTCAATACACGCTTTTCGAAACGTTATTTTTTTACAGGAATCGAATTGGAAAAAGGCGCCAATTGAAAAGCAAAGCGTAAAACTTTTTTAATTACAGTTGCATTCAGGTTTTGCCTTTGAAAAGAATATCGGCGGCGGCGGCGGCGCGTTGAGATTATTATGTATTGATATGGCAGTAAAAGCGAATTTTGCAGAGATGGAGGTCTGCCAAGTGTATCATACTCATAAAATCTGGCGCTAAAAATGATATTACAATGTTTGCACCAATAGCTTTCCAAAATATTGAAAATAGGGAAGAGGAATAAATTCGCGTTCGATTTCTATAAATGTGCTTTCACTTTGTAAGGTGCATTATTCATGGCTCAGAAGATGACTATTTAATAAACACATAATACACAATTTTTACTTTTACTTCTAATGCATTTTGAATTATGAATGTCACTTGTATAATGAAATTCAATATTGTAAGTACATTATAGTGGACTCAGGTTTAGTACACGATTCGTTGAAAGGCTGCATCAAATAACCAGCTCTTGCCTATAGTCCAGGCTATATAATATTTTTGTATGAAAAAAATTAGTTACCGGGCGAAACCGGGTTTTTCAGGTAGGTGGAATGAATAGAATTTGGGAAAAAATAATTAAAACAGCTGAATTTTTCTGCGGGTGAAATCACGGGGGTTGAAAGGGGTGGAAAGTGGTATTTTGCAAATTGTGGTAAAACTATTGATTTTAGACGAAAATGTTAAATGTAAAAGTTATAGAGATTAAAAAAATGAGCAACTTTTGTATCTGCACTATTTTCACATAACCTCCAATTTTCCTAGAAAAATCGGAAAAACTGTTTTTTTCGTTTTTTACTCCTATTTTTGCGGAAAAATGTCGGTAGGGTTTGAAATTTGGAGGTAACAGCCTGTTTTATGATAAAACAGAAGATAATTGTTTGGGTCCATAAAGTTGAACCGTTTCCAAGATCTTCTGATTTCTGAAAAAAACCACCTCTTTTTCAAGGGGATGAAAAATCTATTTTTTTCATCGTACAGAGGTGCGCGGGGTAGTAAAATTTTCGGGAAGACTTATATTTTAATAAACAAAAATAAAAAAATATTATTCCTATAGCAAAAATTCGAGAAAATCGCCAAAAATCGGAAAAACAGTTTTAAGATATACACGGTTTTTGACATGATAAATCAACATGTTGGATGTTAATAAAGATTTTTTCGAAATCTGTCTTCCTTCTCTTTAATGTTTGCCTAAATATTCTCTTTTGTTATCTTATGCTCAACTGTTTTAGTTAAAACATCTTTATTATTTCTTTTTTCTGCATTTTTACCGCAATAAAAGCAATTCGAAATAAAATCGAATTATGTATCTTGCTTCCTGATTCTTGAACAATTTATTTTTGTTCACTGACTCTTCTTCCTGCTTGTTTTATAGCTGATGCAATTGCGTTGGGCCTGTTGATAAACTTGCAAAATCTGCAATAAGAACGTTGGTTTTACCGGCCAAAAGCAAATGATTTGAGATGTCAAACCTGCAGGAATAAACTTTATGAGGATTTTATTCATAATTCCTGTAAATTAACGATCAACAGGCCCAGCTTAATCCCATCAGCTGTAAAACAGGCAGGAAGAAGAGTTAGTGAACAAAAACATATTGTTCAGGAAGCAAAAGAATTCAATTTTACTTCGAATTGCTTTTATTCCAGTAAAAATGCGCAGAAAAAAGTAATAATAAAGATGTTTTAAATAAGGCAGTTGGACACTGGGAAACAAAAGAAAATATTTTAGCAACATTAAAGAGGAGAGACAGATTTCCAAAGCTTTTTATTAGCGCGGATCCAACACGTTAATTTATTTGCAAAAAAACCTATTAACTACTGTCAAAAACGGTGTATCTTAAAACTGTTCCCCCCGTTTTTGCCGCTTTTCTTGAAATTTTTCTATTGGAATAATATTTTTTATTTTTGATTATTAAAATGTAAGTCGTTACGAAAATTTTGCAATCCCGCGCACCACTGTACGATGAAAAAAAATAGATTTTTCATCCCCTTGAAAAAGAGGTGATTTTTTACAGAAATCGTGAGATCTTGGAAACGGTTCAACTTTATGGGCCCAAACATTTATCTTCTGTTTTATCATAAAACAGGTTATGTTACCTCCAAATTTCAAAGCCCTACGACATTTTTTCGCAAAAATTAGAATAAAAACGAAAAAAACAGTTTTTCCGGTTTTTCTAGGAAAATTGGAGGTTATGTGAAAATAGTGCACATACAAAAGTTGCTAATTTTTTTAATCTCTATAACTTTTACATTTAACATTTTCGTCTAACATCAATAGTTTTGCCACAATTTGCAAAATATCACTTTCCACCCCTTTCAACCCCCGTCATTTCACCCGCGGAAGAATTCAGCTGTTTTAATTATTTTTTCCCAATTTCTATTCATTTCATCTGCCTGAAAAACCCGGTTTCGCCCGGTAACTAATTTTTTTTGAAAATAAATCATTTTAGAGCTATTTAGCATGGACTACTAATAATTCCAATGTTAATGTGTTGCCATGAGAGTGATAGTAAATAACAGATATTGAAAAATGTCTAGTTGTCTTTTGCCATGTTAAATTACATTACAAAACTTCATTCACTAATGTTCTCTGTAACGGTAGCTTTTAGGTTGAATTTAAATTTTTTCGATTTTTACAGATTTAGGTTAGTTGAATTTTTTGAAACTTTAGGGGTTTGAGTAGTTTAGGAATTACAAATCATAGAGAGTATCAAAATTTCGCGGGTTGAATTGGTTTTCCAAACAAATTATATTCTTGGTGGAAATAAACAAAAATTGTCAGCCGCGGTGCAAATTTGGTGCGTTTTCTTGCGTCTTTTAATTTCTATGGAACATTATTTCTAGTGGGTTTCGGAAGCCTCTCGAGTCAAGATGTCTGGGATTTATATCAAATCATAATTCGTCTTTTCAATAAATCCTATTAGGTTGCTAGATCAGCATTAAGTTACTCTCTTTATCAGGAGGAGATTAGTCAGCAAGATTTCGATAGCTGGTCCTTTCTCCTGTGCTTTCATGAATATCACGATTCCAATTGGCACAATTGAAAAACATGGGGGACTTAGTTATTACACGTTATATTCTTAGTAAAAATAATAGTGAGAATTACTTTTGGGGGAGATTTTGGGGTTTTTGAGTTTAAGGGTAATCGATGTAGTCTGAAAATGAGAGTTGTTAATAAATTCGCGTCTTGATCGCAGGAGCGTGATTCCTGGTAGAATTTGGAAACGATTCGCATTTGGGAAGCCGTTGCTACTAGTGCGGAGCCCTTAATAAAATTTGAATCAGATTCAATTTTTGGATAACCGTCACGATCAGTTTCGTGTTTGATCAAACTCGTGAACTCTAAAAAGTTATACTAATAAAAATTGCGGTTTGCTCGAAACTTTTAAAATACAAAGATACACCGGATAAGACAGCGTTTAAAAAATCAAAGAAGTCTCGTGTTACCGCCTGCGAGATTCTGTTGGAACCTATCTTTCCTAATGCATTGTCACTGACCAATGATTGTATCCAACCCAATTCTGTATCAACATTGTCACCTGCAAAAGTGCTCATTTATGTAAAAATAAAAAATTATCGTAATTTAAAACTTGATTAATGTTTAAAAGTTAACTATTAAATTTTGTGATTTAAAAATTCTTAAAGAGCCCAACCTATAGGATTTATGTAAAAATAAAAAATTATCGTAATTTAAAACTTGATTAATGTTTAAAAGTTAACTATTAAATTTTGTGATTTAAAAATTCTTAAAGAGCCCAACCTATAGGCACTTAAAGCGGATTTGTCTTGCATGTATTTTTTACCAATTATAAAACCACAAAAATCTCATTCCTTTAAAAGAAATTGAGTCTGAATTGGTCACAGTTAGTAGTTCCATTGAAATGATATTTTAGATATTAAATCCAGATTAGTTCCAAAAAAGATCTGGCCACAAAATTGATTTTGTTCAATTTCGATAATCTTAAATAGCAAGACTTGTGAAGGGTAATGTACGTACATATTTTCGTCAATATACCTATTCAAAACGTTGTGGTAATTTTGTGTTTAAAATTACGAACAAATTCATAGGAAAATCAAGCAGAAGGAAACTATCCGTTGGTCAAGTAACAATTTTCGCTAAAGAATCTGCGAGTTTATTTAAAAAAATTTCATTTCGAAAAGGAAAAGAAGTTCAACTAATTTTATCGCAAAAGCCTGTTGCATGTTATAGTCATTCATACTTTAAGTAAAGCTCAAAGTGCAGAAGGACAGTACATAGGAGGATAGTGAATCTAATTTTCGAGGTATTTGAAAGCCGTACAAAAGCCAGTTGTGGAAGTGCGGAGGCAAGGAACACGAGAAAACTGTTCTAAGAGGCAATAAGAGAGTAGGTAAACGGTTTTCAAATATAGTTCAGGCGCTGTTAATGAGTTTTCGTAACGCCTGAAAAAGCGAAGGTTGCCAGTAGTCCTCGCAGACGTATGGGCCCTAATTGGTCTTAATTCCCTTGAGCTACCTACCCACTTTCGTGTGAGTTTTCCTTTTGACACGACGCAAAGAGCGTCGAGATTTACAATCTCAATGTTGTACACGTGTTGTACGCTCACGTTCGGGAAAGATAATCGTGTAGTTGTTACAAACATTCCTAGCGCCTCATTAGCATGTCAATAATTGAATATATTATGCAAAATTTCAACGCCAACTCACAATTCAAGCTAAAACGATTGTTAGCACTTTGATAAATGCGAATTTATCCACCTTCCGGGTGTCTTTTGCCATTGAAAACGACTGATTGACACTTACATTGGGGAAGTCTCGTTTCAGAGATTTCCCAAGGGGATCTTAATTAAATACCTTTTGAACCTATCGATTTTATCGTTGTTTGGTAAACACGACAGGAAAACACGATACACCTCGGATCGTATCCTTAGGTATTCAAATTGAAATTGTAATAGGGAAACCGTAAAATGTAACGAGCAATTACTTCCGAATATTTTATGACGTGCTATTGAAAAAAGGTAAATACCACTTGATGGTAATGGGGCGTACGACTTCCTTTCATCCTATTGAGGCCATTTTCCAATACGTTTTACAAGAGTAGGTATTTTAATTTTCAGATTTACGTAATGGTCATTTATATGCTTCTAGCTTTTGAAAAATTAAAGTACACACATTTTGTCCAATTCACACCACGTGACCCAAACGCCGGATTTGACATCCTGGTCCAAGATTCAGACCTAAGGCGAAAATTGAAGGAATATAGTCATATTTAATCGATTTTAAATTACACCATCTAACACGTTTTAAAAAATACGATATTTTACATTTACATTTAACATTTAGAAACAAATGATACTGCAAAACCTTTTCAAATTGGTCACGAAAATCCAAATTTCCCATTCAAAATTCTGTGGTCTGACGAATGCACCTTTACCAACAACAACATTATGGTTAGGTCCAAGAAACCCAAGGGAAGTGACAGAGGTGAGAGTGAGTGCGATATCTTTGGTCGTTAGCCCGTTATTGACGGCACATTAATGTATCTTCTCGCAAATGATCTCGGCGCATCTTGAAAAACTGTGACTGATTGTGAGGCAGAATATGTTTTTCCAGCAAGACGGTGCTCCTGCCCATAACGCCAATATGAGTACAAATGGTTTGAACATGATTTGAACCAAATGTTTGTGTTGTCCGATAATAACTTTTTACCTCCCTTTTTACCAATATCTGACCAGATGAAACTTTTTAACATTACGATTAAATTATTTACGCGTTTAAAATTTATCATACAAACTAAATACAAGAAATCGAATTAATGAATTAAACAATTACAACATTAAAAATGATAGTTCAACAAAATTTTCCCATTCTGTGTCCATTTGAAATAAAAAAATAACTTGAATTACGCTATAGGTATACAGGATATTCCGATTACAATTTCCGATCTTCTGACCGAAATTACTTTAACAATACGTATTTTTACACTACGACGATCTCATCTTCGGCATTCTTTCAACCTAGAGAGTCGACAGTCGCATGTAGTTACACCACAATACGATAGAAATAACAGCGTTGGACTTGGGTGTGTGCAAAAGACGTGAACTGTGTGTGTGGAGGAGGAGAAAAACCCGAAAACATGGAGGAAATTAAAAACATAATGATAACCCTTAACAAGAGTATGATAGAAATGAGAAATGACGTCAGAAAAGAAATAACGGAAATGAGAGAAGAGTTTAAAAAGGAAATGCAAGAACTGAAGAGGCAAAATCAAGAGAAGGAAGAAAAATGGAACAAAGAAAAACGAGAACCGAGAGAATATACAAACTAGAGAAAAAACGTTATAATTAAAGGAGAAGAAGCAAGTAATATTAAGGAAACCGACGCAATAAATTTTCTAAAAAATGAATTAAAACTAAATATTTCTACTACAGAAGCCCGTACAATACAAAATAGAGAACGAAAAATAGGTATTCTAATAAAATGTACAAATAGGGAGGGAAAAAATGCAATCATGAGGAACAGACAAGCCCTAAGAGATAAAAAGGTATATAATCTTTAATCTTTAATCTTTAATCTTTAATCTTTAATCTTTAATCTTTAATCTTTAATCTTTAATCTTTAATCTTTAATCTTTAATCTTTAATCTTTAATCTTTAATTTAATGTTCTAGCTATCACAGTATATAAACTATATCAGTGTCGTCGACTTACTATAAACTAGTGCACCTACTAACAGAGCAATTTACACATATAAATAAAATAAAAAGAGGTCAAGTTAAAATACAGTAAAACACTTAAGTAAAATAGACAAAATATCACAGAATATTAGAACACCAATCAGTTATTATATCGATAACGACCTGGGTCATGGATCGCTAGCACAGAAGAAGAAGAAGACAACAAAAAAAAATCAAAAGATAACGTGACAAATAAAGAAGGGAAAGAATTGATTAACTTCGTAGAAGAAAAAGGTTTGTACATCCTCAACGGAAACGTGAAAGGAGACGAAGAGGGAGAGTATACATACATAGGAAGCAGAGAGCAGTCCGTAATAGACTATATTATTCTAAATGAAAAAGGGAAAGAACACTTAAAAAAAGACACCCGAAACAAACAAAAGAAATTACAAAAACGAGACAAATCTGGACATAACAAACAATAGATAAGTAAAGAAAACATCTAAAGAAGATAGGATTCAAAGAAACTAAATGTGATGCTACACTAGAAGAAATCAAAAAGGCAATAACTAAAGGTGAAGGAAAAAACATCAAAAATAAACAACTGGACACCAGGAAGAAGCACGTGGTGGGACACAGAATGTAAAGAGAAAAAACAAATTACAAAAAAAGTCCTCATGGATTAGAGAACAGGAAAAGACACAGGTGAAGAGTACAGAACAAAGCAGAGAGAATGTAAGAATACATGCAAACGCAAAAAAGAAGAATTACAAAAAGAGGAAATAAGAGAAATACAAAGCATCAAAAATGAAAATGAAGTGTGGAAATTTATAAACAAAGGGAGGAAAAATAAAGAAGGAATACCGGACGACATTGGAGAAGAAGAAGGGAAAAACTACCTTATACAAAGTGTAAACGAACAGATAAGCTTCAGAGTGGAAAAAACAAAAAGAAGAAGTGAAAAGGGGGGGAAGAAATAGATGAATAGATGAAAAAAAAGAAAACTCCTGGACCAGACCAAATAACAAATGAAAGGTGAAACAGCAAATCAGAAAAATTATTAACAGGGTATGGAGAGGAAGATTTCCGGAAAGTTGCAAAGAAGGAGAAATATGCCCAATATACAAAAAAGGAAACAAAGATGACATTAAAAACTATAGGGGAAACTCAGCATACAAACTTTACGCTAAAATACTAAACAACCGCTTAAATGAAGAAGTAGAGGACAAAGAAATACTCACAAATGGGCTTTGGGAAGGGAAGGGGGACGGTAGACAACATATACAGTAGAACAAGGACTGGAAAAGAAATGAGGTAAAGTCTACGCCCTTATTCATAGATCTAAAAGCAGCATTCGATAATCTAGACACAAACGAATTATATAAGAGCTTGAAAAAGAAGATTATTTTTGGACGGAAAATGGAGTCAGGCAGACCTGGAAGAAGCATTAAGAAAATGGCAAGCAGGAGGAATAAAAATTGGAGAACAAAAGATATGGTCATTAACATACGGGGACGACATGGTGCTCCTTGCAACAAAGCAATCAGAAATGAAGAAAATGATCACATTCTACCATCTAATCTACAAAGTTCAATAAGTCCCTACGACGCTCGAGTAAATCCCCATTTAAGACCGTAGGATCCCCTAGGTACTATAAATCTTCTGATATAATGTACAATAAAATTGTTATATAACGTATTGTAACGTGATTTATAAATTCGGGTTCGATTTATATCAATATTTATTAAACAAAACTAAAACACTATAAAAACCGTACAATTTATATCGATTATTTATATCACACACTTCGCAATTTATATTTCCGCGCTCGATGTTTCATACGTACTCGAACTCGTTCGGTAGTAGACTGCCGCGATGTTCGGTCCGCAACCATTTATACACGCAAGCAATGTAAGTCCAGAACATTCGCGTACAGTCTCGAATATTCCTACACAAATCCCACTATCGCGCGCGTAGAAAATTCCAGAGCGCCAAAGGCGACGTCATGTCTGGAGCGTTTCCGTTACAGTATATTCATTGTAAAAGTAAAATGCATATTCTCGACTATCAATTCGACTCACGTGACCACGTGCAAATTATTAGATTATTTAAAAGTAACATAAACGTCTCCGAAAATCTACTTCAGCTACGTGTCGTATTTGGAAGTTCCACTCATTTATAGGAGTCGCGCCGTCCAGAATGATAATGAATACCTTTAACACCTTTCAATTTCTTTCTATTTCCTTGAATAACTCGCTTTATTTGTTACAGAAAATTACTTCCTGGGAACACCGCGATTTCCACAAACCTATCATCCGACTTCAAGTGAGTTTAACACGTTAAGGAAAACACCTCTCGCGTTCGGAAGAAATAGTTTTATACCGTCATCTGACTTAGATACATCGGATTTACCATCTCACTTGCAGAGGAGGTTACCGCAGTATCAGTTTAGCTCATTTGAAAATTCGGGAGAGAAATTTCCGCCTCAGTTACCGTCATTTGCTCAACAGATTTCTCCATCGACCCATCGACCCAGTTACTCCCACCTGTTCTCTAAAAATTCGCACAATCACGACCCGTCCCAAACGGAAACTTTTCTAGGAGAAATTACGATACAAAGCCCCGCCGAACTTCCCATAGAGTTTAAAAATCGAAATATTGGAGGTTTCCAACCTTCCCTCCATTTTCCTGTCCGCCAATTCGCGGTGCCCAACAAGACGCAAAACACGAACGGAATCGTAGATCAACACTTGGATTCGACTCCTACCAATCACTATACTGGAAGTACCAGAGCGAATTTCCTCAATCATCGAACGCGAATTTTTGCACCAGCAACCGGCAATCGACCCGAGGTCAACGATTACTTTGTGAATACGAACGGTGACGTATTCGTTACAACAAAAAGGCCTGAACATGACGAACGAACGACTACGCACTCTGAAAAGCACGACGAAGTTACAACTCCAGACACAAGAACAGTGGAAAATACGTTTAATTTGGATTCATTGCTGGAAGAGCCTGTTGACAAATCGGAACCATCAAGCAACAAAGACAACGTTGAAGTGATAAAGGCGGTAACCGTGTCGCCTGACAAATTTTACTTGCCAGATCCTAATGTGACGAGTAGTGGTGAAGATTATATGGCCACAGATGACTCGGAAGATTATGATTACGATACAACGGCTCTCTATGATGAAGAAACGACAACCGCTTTCGTTCCAGATTCAGAAGAAACAACCGAGAGCACCGAACTGAACTCTGTCGATGGCAGCAAAATTGTAAACCCCCCAGCAGTGCAAGAATCGGGCTATGAAGTTTTAACCATGAAACCTGCAACAATGGTAAAGGATGATAATTTCAAAAAATTCGTAGATAGCTCTGTAATCGATACAGATCCTCCACCACCGCGCGTAAAGGATCTGGAGGATACAGTCATATCGGTTGTAACGACCAAAAGTATTATAAACAATACTTTAATCGACACACTTCCGTCTAATTACAGCGTAACGGAGCAAATGGTGACCACTTCGGATCCTAATGTAACCACTGAGAGTCACTTGCAAGCGCAATTGTCTGCACCCAAGCATACCTTAGGTGAAGAGGAGGTCTCGACGGAAGGTTGGGTTGTAGTCGCTTCAGTTCAGACTAGCCGCAGCGTGTCTGGAGCTCGTTATTTGCCTTTCCCCGTTGTGGAGCAACACGAAAGAACTAAACTTCTCAACGAACGCGAGAAAGACGAAGAAGAGGCGGTAACTTTCTCAAATACGACAGTTGAAAATGAATCCACGACAATATCATCCAGTGAAAAGCAAAATACGTCAACGGAAAGCTTAACGGATAAACTAGATCGCGTTCAGTCAGACTTATCCGGGAGTCTGCTTACTGGTAGCTTCAATAACGAAGCCAGCAACATTGCAGTTATCACGGAAGGCCAACTGGACAAATCGGATGAGACTACAATGTTTGATAGCCCATCTTCGGGCAACGTCACCAGTCGGCCGTCATCTCCAGGTTCTCCACCAGTAGTCATCCGAAAGTTTTCTCCTCTTGCTCGTCCTTCTACTACAGCGAGGTCCAGGATGGGTCTCAAACCACGGAAGGTGAATTCCCCAGTGGACATTGACAAACCCCAAAGTGACCAGCCAGTCAAGCTGTACGTTCCCGACATCAAATTGAAGAATGGCACAACTGGTAGATCCTCGGGAATATCCAACCAAAATCAAATCATCGTGCAGGACGTAAATCAGCGCAAAGAAGCCGAATTATCCCAAAAAACCTTAGAACACCTACTGCATAAAATTAAATTCAAGGAAACGAGCGCTTTGCTTCCCCCCGATTATCACGAGAAGATCGTGTCTAACGCAAGTGAAGAGACTAACTCGAAAAAAATGAAACCTGCCTACGGAACGGCTAGTTCAACAGCAAGTCCGAGTGTTTTCGATAACATAAAACAAGCTGATGTCGGCGCTCTTCTTCCACCAGGCTATAATTCGAAGCAAAACGATACCGTGCCAAAGTCCGACTCAAAAACTACACAAAACAAGACGGATGCATTGACTAACCTCTTTAAAAAAGTCAAACAGGATGACATCGCAGCGTTCCTTCCACCCGGTTACAAACCCCCCTCCGATGAAACGCCGAAGAATCGCACTATCGACAATCTTCTAAAGAAAAGCGCCGTTGACAATATATCAGCGTTTCTGCCTCCAGGATACAAACCACCATCCGAGGACGCGCCAAAGAACCGCACCATTGAAAACCTTTTAAAGAAGAGCGTGGTTGATGACCTATCAGCCTTCCTTCCTCCTGGATACAAACAGCCCAAGTCAACTACGGTAAAGACACCACTGTCGATCATTGAAACCGCAACGCAAGACGATGTAAGCGCATTTTTACCTCCCGGTTACAAGGTATCAACGCCCAAAGCCGATATTTCGAGCACTTCCGCCCAGCCAAAAAGTTTAAGTGATATTTTTGAAAGTGCCAAACAAGATGATATTTCCGCCTTCTTACCCCCCGGTTTCAAATCGAAATTTGGGCTGAGCAAGGTTTCAACAACTACCGAAGTTAGTACTACGACAACAACCGAAAAAATAACGACTACGACCGCCGCTCCTGGTTTTAAACTCGTCTTCCCGAGCAGGCCGGGAGGTGCTCATAGAAAGAATACAAAAGCGTCGGGATCTCGATCGAACTACAACGAACCTGCGAATACGCCGCCCTCGATACATAAGGGTTGGCCTACACGGTGAGTTTTGTGAGGAATCTTTGGTTGAGTATTGGTTTGGTTGTTTTTAGTGCGACAACTGAGTTTACGGGGTGGCCAACTCCATCAACGACGCCGCTTTCCATTGAGAAAATACTGGAACGGGCACGTGCAGCAGCCGGCGCGACTTCCAGTACAACTACCGAGGCAGCCATGAGTACACCTAGCACTAGTACAACGACAACGTCAACAACTACAACGAGACCCACAACTCCTGGTCTGTGCCTCTCCGAATGCGATTTAGTAGGAACAATTAAGCTAACGGGCGGAGCGAAATGGGCCCCAGAGCTTCTCGATCGAAACACCAAGGAATGGCAACTTCTAGCCAACGAGGTTCAATACCAGGTATATTTGCAGTTGTTACTGAATGATGCTAACAGTTAATTTTGTTGCAGCTTGAAGATATTTACAGCAAATCCGATGTTCTAAGCAAATGGTACAAAAAAATTCGGATAGATGGATTTACGAAAGGAAGCGTTCTTGTGGATTACGTGGTGGAGTTAAGCAACGTAAGCAGAGAAGTTAGCACCACGGATCTAAAATCAATGTTCAACGACGCCCTCCAGGACGCGCTGGCAAAAAGCGGCACCAACCGTGAAGCCAAGTCGAGCGATTTGAGAAGTTCGCTGGACGAAGGTGAAAGACTGAGTTTAGGAAATTTCATAATAGATCCCACCTATACTGATTTCGTTGGTATGTTGTGATTAGTGATGTGGTAAAAAAAACTACCTTGTAATTTGTTGCAGTTTTACCAAAGCAAATATTGCCCACGGTGGGTTACGCTGAGGACAACGTTCTTCTTCCTCAATGGGCTATTGCAATTATTGTAATAGGTTTAGCATCTCTTCTATTTGTGATTATATTTGGGGTTACAGTGGTAAGTACATCTTTCATTAGAAATACCATCTAACATTATTCTTTCTTTAATTTGTCTAATGTCTCCTTTATTAATTGAGGAGACATATAAATATACAAGTCAAAATTTGATCGCTTCCTACTTCTTCTTTGCGCAAAATAGTACGTTCGAGGACAATTGTGTTGGCTCTAGTCTTTAAAATTCAGCTTACAAACTGAAAATGATAGGTACGTTGCGATTGGCTAAAGAATTGAAAGTTTTTTTCAAAAAATCGACTGCACCAAAATTTCTCGGGAAAACACAATTTCTTATTAATTTTGGTGCGTAGAATCCAAAACAATTCGTACTTTTTCGATCAGACTTCTCAATTAAAAGTTATAGACTAGAAACCAACTAGGCTACTAGTTCAAAAGTTACAGCCCTTTGAATTTTCTTTCGAAATTGGTTTCTAGTCTATAACTTTTGATTGAGAAGTCTAATCGAAAAAGTACGAATTGTTTTGGATTCTACGCACCAAAATTAATAAGAAAAAGTGTTTTCCCGAGAAATTTTGGTGCAGGCGATTTTTGGAAAAAAAGGAAGGTTGTACACTGCCTTTTTTTGAGGCACCAAAAAAAATTGTCTCAGAACGACCGGAAAAAAACTTTTTCTTATAGAATATGTGGCCTGTAGAATCCATAATTTCAAACAGTTTTAAGATTGGGCTACTAGTTCAAAAGTTACGGCCCTTTGAATTTTCTTTCGAAATTGGTTTCTAGTCTATAACTTTTGATTGAGAAGTCTAATCGAAAAAGTACGAATTGTTTTGGATTCTACGCACCCAAATTAATAAGAAAAGTGTTTTCCCGAGAAATTTTGGTGTAGTCGATTTTTGGTAAAAAAGGAAGGTTATACACTGCCTTTTTTTGAGGCCCCGAAAAAAAAATTGTCTCAGATCGACCCGGAAAAAAATTTTCTTATAGAATGTGGCCTGTAGAATCCATAATTTCAAACAGTTCCAAGATTGGGCTACTAGTTCAAAAGTTACAGCCCTTTGAATTTTTTTTCGAAATTGGTTTCTAGTCTATAACTTTTGATTGAGAAGTCTGATCGAAAAAGTACGAATTGTTTTGGATTCTACGCACCAAAATTAATAAGAAAAAGTGTTTTCCCGAGAAATTTTGGTGCAGTCGATTTTTGGAAAAAAAGGAAGGTTGTACACTGCCTTTTTTTGAGGCACCAAAAAAAATTGTCTCGGAACGACTGGAAAAAACTTTTTCTTATAGAATGTGGCCTGTAGAATCCATAATTTCAAACAGTTTTAAGATTGGGCTACTAGTTCAAAAGTTACAGCCCTTTGAATTTTCTTTCGAAATTGGTTTCTAGTCTATAACTTTTGATTGAGAAGTCTAATCGAAAAAGTGCGGATTGTTTTGGATTCTACGCACCAAAATTAATAAGAAAAAGTGTTTTCCCGAGAAATTTTGGTGCAGTCGATTTTTGGTAAAAAAGGAAGGTTTACACTGCCTTTTTTTGAGGCCCTCAAAAAAAATTGTCTCAGATCGACCCGGAAAAAAATTTTTCTTATAGAATGTGACCTGTAGAATCCATAATTTCAAACAGTTCCAAGATTGGGCTACTAGTTCAAAAGTTACAGCCCTTTGAATTTTCTTTCGAAATTGGTTTCTAACTTTTGATTGAGAAGTCTGATCGAAAAAGTACGAATTGTTTTGGATTCTACGCACCAAAATTAATAAGAAAAAGTGTTTCCCGAGAAATTTTGGTACAGTCGATTTTTGGTAAAAAAGGAAGGTTGTACTGCTTTTTTTGAGGCACCAAAAAAGAATTGTCTCGGAACGACTGGAAAAAACTTTTTTCTTATAGAATGTGGCTGTAAAATCCATAATTTCAAACAGTTTTTAAGATTGGGCTACTAGTCAAAAAGTTACAGCCCTTTGAATTTTCTTTCGAAATTGGTTTCTAGTCTATAACTTTTGATTGAGAAGTCTAATCGAAAAAGTACGAATTCTTTTGGATGCTACGCACCAAATTTAATAAGAAAAAGTGTTTTCCCGAGAAATTTTGGTACAGTCGATTTTTGGAAAAAAAGGAAGGTTGTACTACTGGCTTTTTTTGAGGCACCAAAAAAAAATTGTCTCGGAACGACTGGAAAAAACTTTTTCTTATAGAATGTGGCCTGTAGAATCCATAATTTCAAACAGTTTTAAGATTGGGCTACTAGTTCAAAAGTTACAGCCCTTTGAATTTTCTTTCGAAATTGGTTTCTAGTCTATAACTTTTGATTGAGAAGTCTGATCGAAAAAGTACGGATTGTTTTGGATTCTACGCACCAAAATTAATAAGAAAA
>NW_022170510.1:12531632-12542403 GCF_008802855.1 Photinus pyralis | reverse complement strand
ACCTGGTGTCTTAAAAAATATGGCTATCAACATCTTCAAAAAAAACCTGTACACTTTCCTGCTAAAATGTCAAAGTTCCTCGTAGCGTGTGATGAAGTCGTTATTTATTTCTTATCTAATACTTTACTTCTTTACTTCTACTATTACTCTTCCACTTACTTATTTACTTGTTATTTTCCTTTGTCGTTCTTCTTACATAAGATTAATAAGAATCCCAAATTGTTTCAAATTTTCTTCAGAATACATTTTATAAGTTTATATATACCTATAATGGTCAACACTATATAAGCAAGCACGCTTATACTAGTTATAATTGTAAATTCTTTTCTTTTTTTATATTCACATAATTAACTTCACGTATAATTTAATTTAATTTCTACAATGCAAAGGGTTAAGTGGAAGAGCAGGGCTAATGGATTTCCCGTTAGCATCTGAACTTCGCCCTTTTAAATTGCGCACTTGTACATTTTATTATTAAGATATTCTTGTTACCTTATATGATTAGCGTGATTTAATAAACGACATGATTATTATTATTATTATTAAATGAAGTCTCGAGAGACTTGTTTGTCAAAAAAGCAAAAAATATATTAAAAAAAACTAATTTTATCCAATATATATTATATATTAAAAAAAAACAAACGATGTAACATAAAATAAACGTAACATAAATATAAGTCAATCGAATCAATATTTAAGCATACATAAAAATATTAGATTATAAATATAGTTTATCTAATACAATTTATTTATAACAATAGAAAAAAGCTGGAATATATTCATTAAAATAGATGCAACCTTCTCTCTTTGGCATTATGAAATTCTCTTAGAAGTGTGTTCATGTCTATATTTTTAGTTCTTTCCTTTTCGAATGTAATCAGCGATGTTGCCAACTTGTCAAGCAAGCAACAAGCCTAGAGCTAGAATGTCCATAACTTCAGATTTCCGATATGACTGAATCTGAGTTATTTAAACTTGTTACTTTTGAATCAAATTGCATAATTCTAATAACCATTATTGTACTCATCCTACAAAATGTAGTATGTAGGTATTATAATTATCAAGAATAATCATTTTTATTCAATTTTATTGTAATAATTATGAACAACAATAATATTGTATATTTGTGATAATTAATTTACAATGTACAAAAATAGCACTATTGTACACATTTTTATTTTACGATTCTGATCGGTCAGAGGGTGCCACTTAATATCCAGAGAGTGTCAGGCACCTCCCTGGCTACGGCCCTTGGGTGAATATTCCTGAAGCGAATTTTAGAGGAATGGGGGTGAATGTATTATCTGCACATGTTTGCACCAATGCATTTACTTTCATTAAGCATCTTTACATTGTAATAATTTAAATATTGAAATACAAAATTATTAATTGAAGCATCCACTTTACGGTAAGATACACTTGTATCGCGCGAATCTGCGTACAAATTTTATTGCCGGAAAATAGGCGTGGCTGTAAGTTTAATGGTTCGTTAAAAAACAGACGCTCTAATAATCCAGAGAGGTGTTTTCTCCAAAATTTCAATTGCGGGAAATTTACGTGCCTCTCAAACTCATTTCCTACACAAGAAATCTGCGCTCTCTTTTAATGAAAATGAAACGAGAGGGAGAGACAAAAATTCCAGAATTATATAAGTTGCCCCGACATATTTTACTGTACGATTATACAAAGAGATAGGTACTTGGTATTTATCCAAAAGCCCACCAGAATTTCGATGCATTTCTCTAATCGTCGCTTTAATTTGAAAATAACGAAAAGAGAGACCAACTGCTCCAATCCAAAGTATTTTTTACGTGCGCGACATAATTGAATTCTTTTTAAAAACTACATTAAACGACATGTGTCTTTTTATTTCGTTCTTAAAATCTAGGTAAGGTCAATCTCATATTATATAATATCTTACTCTGTACAGATTTCCCAGGAGCCTACGTTTTAAAAATATAGAGCATATAACCTCGGTAGTGATTCTCAGGGGACCAAATTTCAGAATTTTTGTACGTTTGCTTGCCGATTGATTTTGGCAATGCCACCGAAGTAAAGAAAGTATGAGGTAAACATTTTGTTCCTTTTCCTATACGAGGAACGGATTATTTATTTAACTAATTTTCACTGCGGAATAAAAAAGAAACCTTAGAAATGTTGCGGTAGAACGGTTTTCAATTAAAATTTCGCGATCTGCCCAGCAAGGCTCCAGTAAAGTGGTAAACAACGCTATAGATTTTATGTCAGAAGTAAAGTGCAAAAGAAGACGCAAACAATGAAATATATCACCGAAAATAGGACACAAATGTAGTCGTTAGAGATCATATTCTCCTTCTACACGATAATCTAACAACTCATTAGGAATTCAGCGTGAAAACAAGGGTTGATTTTAATTAAAGCTTGTTTAGCGTTTATTCTCAATGAAATTCTGCGATGTTTAACTTTTATAGAAAATTAACCCTCTTCTGATATAAAAATGAAAGAAGATCCTTATCTTCTTTCGCGTTCAGAAAAATGTCTTCCCTCGTGAACGCGTAATAATTATTTGTAAGGGATCCTATAAACTTTTACCCAACTTTCAGATTATTCCACGTTTAGGTGAACTTTTCCTAATTACAGTATCCCAAAAGTTTCATTTTTTATATTAAGTATGATAATCTTTTTTTCGTTATGTGAACATTGTGAAGAGACAAGTCTTAAATTCAGACGCACTGTAACCCTCATCAATCACATAAAGCTTGATTGATGATATTTCACTTCCAGAATTCGGCAAGATATACGCGCCACGTGTATAAATATCGTCTACTAAATATAACCGTGATTGGCTTACCAGAAAGAGCTTATTAATTAAAGGTATTTTAAGGACGTTTCTGCGTTGATTAATTTTCAGAATATTGTACAATGAATTTGCTCACGTTTCCCTTTTACATAGCTTCAGAAGCTGCAATATATCACATAACATTATTCCCTTTCGGTTTTGTTTGTTTCGATCGACAGATGGCGAGTTGTAATCTACTTTTAGAGATCAAAATTACCAGGAAAAGTTCAGATAGGCTTTGTAGGGAACCGTAACTCCTTGAAGTGCATCACTCCTGCGAAAGATTCAGTCACATTACAAAGGCATGCATCACTACCCTGCTACAGAAATCGAAAACAAACACTCTGACGTCCCAACATCCTCAAGAGGAAGAGACGATGAATATGGCATCGTTGGGACCGAGGGTGTGGACCAGACAAGCCACAATCGTTTGCAAATTTCAATTTTTCTAGGTTAAATGTGGTCGCTCATTTAGATTGAACACAATTTCGATCATTTAAATTCGAGGTGAATGTTTTTTTTTGTATCAGAATTATTAGTTTTTTAATTTTACTTAAATGATCACCTTCTATTGCGTTTATTTTAGTGTTCAGTATAATATTACTTATTAAAAGATCTGGAAATAATTGCGTTGCGTTTTTCTCCGGTCTTGCGAAGTGAAGTTTCCGAAGCAATATCAATTGATTTCTGTGTTTGTGCGTCAAGGGTGAAAAAAACATTCTGATTTCAACAAATTTTGGTGTTTCGGCATTTTCATGTTGAAACGTCACAATGCAAGACCAAATGTCTTTTTCGTATTCATTTAAGGGCGCGCCATCGTGGGGTAGGAATTTTGGAAACAAAATCCGAAAAGACATACTTAATACCCTATCCCTATTTGAGGAAAGAATTATAAGGGAAATGCAATTTTGGGCACTTTAATAAGGGTAGCTTCTAAACGAAGCGTTTGCGAACTTCGATTTATTTTCTCTGGCCCCCTCTTCTTTTTGGCAACGCAAATGTAAGTGCATTGTGGGATTTATTTATTTATTTATTATCCCTCCCTGGTTCTGGGCAATAAGTTACAGGTTGAATCGAGTTTTCTCATAACAATAAATTTCTTCTAACTTACTAAACCGGTACCTACGCGGAACTTAATGATTATAATTCGCCAATTTTTCACTGCATAACGATCCGATCCTCTCATGCATAATCCTAAATTGGATAAGCCGTAATTTTTTCTGTTTAATTGTCACTAAACAACCTTGTATTTTAATGCATTCATCAATGATGTACGTTTCTACACGTATAGGCATTTATTGAAATTTTACACTACGTGAAGTAACCTACACTAAAAGGGTGATATTCACCGAAAAATCTACGGTGCACTTTGCGAAAATGGCGTTCCTCCAGGGGTTCATACATCAAAGGCCGCACTGACATAGTTGCGGAAAGTTACCTAATCAGTTTACTTTATGGACTAATTAGTTTTGTGCACCGGCACTACAACGTCATTTCTGTTAATACGAGTCCTTTAAGTAAAAGTTCCACCAAATTTTCGATCGATACTTTTAAAACGTTTTCCATTTTATTTTCTGTTCTAAACCGACCTAGCTCCTCTACTAGTCTCTCCAGACTGTAATCTCCGACCTGCAACTATTCCATCATGGCATTTAGACAGAATTCCACCAGCATAATTGTGATAACTAAAATACGAGCGAGTATGTACCTAATTTACGGACGTTTTTTCAAGCAGAAATAACAAATGGATCATCAAAAATGAATACGAGAAAAAATTATCGGGGATTTACATGGTCGCAAGTTTTATTTCGCAAGAAAATTATTTTAGAAGTCAAGTTGGTGTAGCTTTATGTTGCTATGGTAATTGTCCAATGTGTAATAAACGTATGAAATAGTAATGTAGTCCTAGAAATCCCGATAGACATCGAGGCCTCATAAAAGTCATCGCGATAAGAAACGAAAGCGGATGTGATGCACTCTTTCTGGGAAATATGACGTGTTTGTTCGAGAACATTCTAGAATATTCGCGAGCGTTCGTAGAATTGTCGAATAAGCATCCTCGGTGTCTTTGCTTAGCATCCATAATTAATATGCAATTCAAGGGGACAGAAATAAGTGAGTGGAATTTTCAATTGCAATTATTTAAATCATTATTATTATCCGATCATCATTATTTTAGGCTGGACGAACAAACTCGTGCCATTCCCGCCACCCGCCTTTGATTTAATTGCCCAGTAAATCCGTACACATACTACGAACAGCAGCAGTCGAAGTTTTCGCATTAAAACTGAAATTTTCAACCCCTCGCAACCGAAAGCGTATCTGCATTATTTACAAAGCCCCATTTCTTTCGGAGTTTGGTTTCAATAACGTCGAGATTTTATGATGTAAGATAAAAAAAAATGACAATATATAACAGGAAAATGTTCAATTACCCAAGGGTTTCAGTTTTTTTTAGAATTCTTGGAGCACAAGTCAAATGTCAATACGGTACCTCTCATTTGATTTTACGAGGAAAATAACGTTTCTCGACCCTTTTACAAAATAAAAATTCAATCTCTATTGCATTGATATCAAAGAAAATAAGAAATTATACTTAAAGGAATAACAAAAGGAAATTTAGAGGGAAACTCGTGCTGTTCATTTTGATATTTAGACTAAACATCTAAGAATTAGCCAAGAAATATTCGTTCGAAATACAACACAAAGCAATTTTAGTGAAAAATTACCGCTAAATAAGAAATTTTCTCATCTCCCTAAATAAACAATATTATATTCAGATGGTTGAGTAAATATAATTAGTATTCATATTATTACTGTAATTTGTACATGCCTTTATTCTCTGCCATTTATAGTCAATACGCGTAACCTAATTTTGATGTTAATGTAAATTTCCGGTATCCAATTTGCTGGAATGATCAAACAACTTCTAGGTATCTTCTAAATTTCGTTATGCTTTTATGAAAGGTTTCTGAAATTGCTTGCGCTTATTGCGATTCATTCTAATTATGCCGTTGTTCTTTTAGCGGTTTGTGATGAAACAGATTGCATAAGGTTACGTATGCATTGGCTTCACCAAACCCGAGAACGGAAAAGTTTCTGCCATTTGGATTTGCGCTCATTGTGTCCGTTACATTGCCCAATATAATATAATATTATAATATAATATTTATTTATTGTCCAAACAAGTAGATTCTCTATAACAGGACAATATCTAAAAAAGAAATGTTACAGTAATTGCGAGCCGCTAACTATTCAAAAAGAAAAAAAAAATAAACAAAAAAAAAAAATCTAAAAATTCAACTCAGATACAACTAAACTCATTCAACGAATTTTAACAGTTCGTTTAAAGTAATATTAAATATATCCGTGGTGGAAGGTAATTCGTTCACTAGAGAGCACATTATATGAGCTGGTGAAATGGCTTTCATTTCAAAACAAGTTAGAGGGACGTTTAATAATGAAAAGTTTACTTTAGTTTTAGCATTCACCTCAACATCCCCAAGTACCCACTCTCACTTTTAAGTGTAGAATTTTAAAGGCCATAAAATAAATGAATTTTACAATTTTCCGGGGAATAAATCGGAGGGAGATTGTGGGTACTTCCTGTGGACTAAATTTACAATGCGTTTCACTAGTTGAAAGACCAAAATGAATATTACCATTTTAAAAAAATAGGACTTATTTGTGAGCATAGAATATGGCGATTGAAAAAAGCAAAGGGTAATGAAAAGGGCCATGATTGGATGAGCAACATGAAGATGTTGTTTTGGTGGCGGAGCTAGCAAGTAAAAAAGTACAATTTTAGGAGTTTGTAAGAGGATATGATGGATAGAAGAAAAGAATTGGGACAAAATAAAGAATAGGTTACCGACTGAAGACAGATGGAAGAACCAATATGCAAATAGGAAAAACATACAGAAAAGAGCAAAAGGAGGCATTTTAACAGGGGTAAAAAAGATATAAGCGAATGGGGAAATGAAACGAAACAGGAAGAAGGAAAGACGAATTGAAGTGAAGAGGAGGATGAGTGTGATAACGATATATAGCAGAAGGAATGAGTTAAAAAATAAATTAGAAAAGGCTAATACTGGTGGAAGATTTAAATGCCAGAATAGGGAATAAAGGAAGTTGGGTCGATATGGGAAGAAAAACACAGGATAAATAAATGCAACTGGAATGAACACAAAAGAGAGGTTGAAGAACGGAAACATGGAGGGAGATAGGGATGGGCAATACACATACATGGGAGGGAGAGGGAGGTCGGTAATTGATTACATATGTACTAATAAACGGAAAAATCGTGGAGATAAAAAGAGCAAGAAATGGAAAAACTCAAATGCGAATGGAGATACAATTATTGACAAGAGACACTGTGGAGGATTCTAGATAGAAGAAGATTAGAGAGCAAGTATAATAAATAGAAGAGAGCACAGAAGAGAAAAGTATGAAAGCGAGTATGAAAAGGGAAAAAGAACGAAGAGATAAAAAAAGTGAGTGGTGCGACAAAGATTGTATAGAAGAACGAAACAGATACAGAACAATGATGGAGAGACGGACAAAGAGAGAGATATGTAAGGAAAAAAGATGAAAAAGAAATTAGGAAAATAAAAACAGAGAAGAACTTTTGGAAGATGGTAAACAGAAAAAGGGAGAGAAATACAAATAGAGGACAGGAAACAGCACTTTATGAAGGGAACAATTAAAGAGACTGAAGATAAGGTAGGTGGCAGGGAAATGAGGCATGGATTCTCGTTACAGATAGACTACCGAAAGAATGAAAGGAAGTGATGATAATAGTGCTGATTTACAACAGATGCGACAAAGCACTGTATGGGAAATTATAGGGGAATCTGGATAATGACGGTACTGAATGCAAGATGGAAACAGAAATGGAAGAGAAGAGGATGTTGGAGAAAACACAAATGGGCTTTAGAAAAAGGACGTGATCGCCGACTGTATATACGTATTACACAGGATGATGGAAAAGGAATTGGAAAAGCGGAGTCAAAAGGGAAAGAGTATGGGAAATGATGAGGATGGAAAAATAGATAAACGTTTAAAGAACGGAATTAAGGAGCTAGATAAAGACCAGTCGTAGGGTAAGGATAGGAGGGAAGTGTTCTAGAATATAAAAGGATTGAGACAGGGATGCCCACTCCAGTCTTATTTAATTTAATTTCTGCATAAGGTATATGGAGATAATATTAAGACAGGGTCAGAGTAGAGGAATCGTGATGGGAAGAAGGAAAATATGGTCCCTGACGCGGGTGACACTACAACAGAAGAGACACAGATGAAGGAAATCAATAGAGAGGTAATGGGAAAGAAAATTGAATTAAATGTTGAAAAATTGAAGATGATCAGATTTGAGAAGGACGGAAGTAGGAAAAGGGTGATAGAATGGAAGTGGACGAAGGATAGGGTAGGGGTAGTGAGATAATTTAAATACCTAGGATACCAAATGCAAAGAAATAATGGGGCAAATGCACAAACAAGGGAATTTGACCGGTGTGGGGAATAGGAGAGAGGAATTTTGAAAATGTTTCCAGATCAATTAAACACCTATTTGATGCAAGGTGTGTTGATGTATTGAACGGATGTATGGGGATGGAAAGAATGAATCAAGAGGAAATGGAAGGTGCAGGGAGAGTGTGCCGAAGTATCTATCGTAGGGAAAGAAAAACATTAAAATAATTGCAAGGTTCCGATGTGCAAACGAGAAGAGAGGAAGGGAGATGTGGAAAGAACAGAAAGGAAGGGATTCTGCGAAAAAGGAGAGATATTGATCACCTAATAATAGAGTGAAAAGAGGTAGAAAGTAGGAGAGAAATATTGGATGAGGGTGGAGAGGAGAGAGGTGTATGAAGAAGGGTTAGAAAAAAGAGAAGAAATTAAAATATAATATAATATCGAGTGTAATGTAATGTAAATTTTTGTAAAGGTTTTGCCAATTGGCAATAACTAAAAAATCATTCTCCTTTTTCCATTAAGGTTCTTTCTAAAAAAATATTAGTATGGAAGAAATTTCTCAGGTTCCTAACAAGTTCTTGAGGGTGGCAAATAATATAATCAAGTAAGTCTTAAAAAGAGGTTATAAGGTTCACAAATAGCTTCCAAGAGAAAGGCCAAATTTTTAAAGAGATTTCTAAGAAGACTATCTAAAACTTTCTTTTTATTCCAAAAAAGGTTTTTAAAAAATTGATAACCCCATAAAGCTAGCGAAAAAACCTGTCCAAGAAATTTCCTAGAAGGATTCTTGAAGAAAATGAACAGGAAGATTTACAACAGGAATTTATATGGGAATTCCAAGGATTTTCTCAAACCGACGATTTTTTCTTTGAAAGTTCCTTAAACTAAGTTCCTCTGAAAACTGCGCCGTTC
Organism: Photinus pyralis; assembly: GCF_008802855.1. NCBI lineage: Eukaryota > Metazoa > Arthropoda > Insecta > Coleoptera > Lampyridae > Photinus > Photinus pyralis. Next base: position 12,533,201 of record NW_022170510.1, on the reverse strand, counting down.
GCTTACATAATATATGTCAAGAAACTTTTTTAAAAAGTTTGTTTTTATAGATTTTGTTACCCAAGAAAATTCACTGTAGTGAAGTAGCATCTCCATCCCTAGAAATGTGATATGATGTCGACAGTGAAGTTAGCAATAGAAATATAGAAATAGTTATTTACATAAAAATCAGGAAAATGACATTACTGACTAGGAAAAATTGAAGTACGAGGCCCATTTGAGGCCGAGTACTTTAATTCCCGAGTTTCAGTTTCAGACGCGAGTCTTCCTGACTCGTTTTTTTGTCGGGTTAGAATTTTTGGAAGTTAAACGAGAATTATAGAAATATCAATTTGTTTTCCAATTTTCCCATAAACAGATCACAAATGGGCAAAATGAAAATGGAAATAACATAATCATTGACCGTAGTGCGCACAAAAGAAAACTTCGCCAAATTTGAAACCAATTCAAGGCGTTTAAATTTAGCATGCTATACTCATATTAAATATTGAATTAGAGGAAACAATCGCTTTTCTATTTTAACATTAATTTTTCAATTTATTTTCGATCGACGTGAAATATACTTACATATAGACGCACACATTTTTCCGTAAATTTCCCTTTTATACGCAAGTTTCCCGGAAACGATTTTATAAGTCTTCCTTTATTGCCTTTTTTATTATCACTCCTATTGCCGAATTTTCAAACATTGAGTAAATTGGTAGGTACAAGGTCTTTTATAATAAATAATCGGTCGCGATGGGTTTAAGGGATGCTTCTTCTTTGAATATTGAACGAATGCAACTTTAGAATCCTAAAAAAAATGTCTGTGTTTAATGGTAATTTCCCATAGTTTCTACATTATATTCAAGTTAAGACTTAATTAAAACGAAACCGTTAAAATCAAATACCCAACGCTCGCTTTATTGTCGCTTAATATACATTTTTTCAATAATAAATTAAAATTCCACATCGGGATATCATCACGTTAATTAAATTTTCGTCGAAGTGCCGGACATTTTAATTTTCGTGGGATATATTGTATCCGAAATTGCATTTGTAAAGTAAATTAGGGCGCCACGTTTAATACTCCAATTTAAATAAAAAGTTACAAACATCCCCGCTTTATCAGACTTCATCCCCCCGACCGCCGCGCCGACCGAAAAGTCACATGGTCGCCTGTCAGAATAGTTAAACTGATTATCCCAATTTTAATTAAATTTTTTGATTAATTGCCCACACGCTTTACGCTCAATTTAAGTCGGGATCGTCTGTAATTTGATATAAGAACTGACCACATTGCGGTGTAATTATAAGATCATCATTTTATAAATCATTAACCGGTTTCGCTGAATTACATCAAATGAAACTTTCACCCAATTACCGTTCGGTTTTACTTTCGTCACGTGCAACAGACTAGACATCGGCGAGTTTTCCTCCGATCCGACTATTTCTTTTAGTACATCAGATTTTCTGGTGGCCCATTTTTATTTATTCTAGTCCTGTTTTTTTACCAAAAATCGACTACACCAAAATTTCTCGGGAACTTTTTCTTATTAATTTTGGGGCGTACAATCCAAAACAATTCGT
>NW_022170510.1:12528219-12531532 GCF_008802855.1 Photinus pyralis | reverse complement strand
AGCGCCATCTGTCAGCGTTAGGTGTATTTAACCGCCGGTGCAGTTAATATAGACACATCTTCATCAATTTTGACAATTGACATCGTTCTCGCGAATTCTTTTTTGACACCTCAATTGTTAATACACAAATTTTTCACGTAACTGCAAGCGTAGAAGACATTAACGTCAAAATGAAAATGCCACCCCAAAAACCGGTCGGTAATGGTTATTATGGGTACGAAGATATACCCCACATTCCCGAAAATGAGGTAGACAACTCTACCTCTCCACCAGGCGAAGCTCCAATTGAACAGGCAACAACAAACAGTGCAGAAAACGACTTTGCAGAGTATTTGTGGATGGAACATGAAGAGGAGTTTGACAAGCAAGTTATGCAGCAGCTGGAAGAAGAAGAACTAATGGAACAATGTATTGAAGCAATGTTGGAAGAAGAGCAGCGTAATTTAACGGACGAGCAAACAGAAAGAATTAATTCGCAAGACGCCCCACCGACCGAGTAAGTTAACATTAGTTTACTCGTTGTTTTGATTTGTTGTTGTAGGGATAATGAGGTTATGAACCTCGTCAATAACTTCCGGCTTGACTTATTCGACGTCACGAAAAGTACGTTAAATCCTCTAGCTGCCGAATTCGTGCCGGATGTGAGAGGCAAGTCACCACCTCCCAACACTGAATGACTACAACATACGGTTAACTTTCATACTACTTAGGTAATGTAGCTGTAAGTTTTTTTTTTCGTTTATGAATCTCAATTAGTTAGGATAGTGATAATGTTGCAGTGTGAAAAGTTGTATTATAAGTAACGAATTTTTATTGATATGTTTTAATTGTTGTTTTCACATTGTAGCCATTTATCACTAAATATATTTATACGTAAATATAATTGTATATGTACTCATTTCGTTATAAAAGCAGCTGCGTTCCTCTTTCAATGTGATCAATCAATTACTTATTACATCACAGCATATTGCAATGTGTGTTTTAATTTGTTGTAATATACCTACTGATGTACGTTCAGTTTGTCAATTTAATGAACTTTGTAAATTATGAACGATTAAACTCTAGTGGTTAAATCGATATTTATTAACATTACATTTTAGGTTCGAAAATGCGATTAGTACTAATGAAAGTAGAGGCGGCGTGCAGCTTCAACTTTATTTACAACCACAGTAGCGTTGAAAGTGTTCGCCGTTGCCATTGGAAACAGGTACACCCCAGTTGAGCAGTAAATTAAAAAATCAGCCTTCTCGTTGTGTTAATAACTAATTTTAAGGTATTGGTGATAGTAAGTATTACACCCTTTCGAAAACGTCATCAAAGGAGTGTTTATGTTGTATAATAATCCTTTAATTGTCTTATTTGGTGCAGGTGAGGGACTAATTATGCGCACTATCGCCAACTCATGGCCAGTTTAGGGATTGTTATTTTGGAGGAAGTGTTTATTTAATAAATTGAATGTTTATTTTGGTAATTTTATGAATATTTAAAAGTTGAGCACTGTATTTGCATGTCATTAAAGTCGGAAGCTATAGCAAGTTTTAATTGAGGTTCCTTGAACTGTCAAGTTCTCGACCACCTCATTACAGCAGCTATATGCCTAAAACGCCTTTTGTCTTAGGTATAAGATTGTCGATCCTCTTTGTTCCTACAGGTTAAAGTCTAGGTCTGTCAAACCTGACTACTGTAAATGAAAAGGATTCGGACAGTTTAATTGCTTAGATGGTTTTGCAGATCCTTAGATATGGAATCTAATAGCATTTTGTTGTTGAGCTACCTCCAATCCAGAGTAGATTGAAGGGGGATTAATTTAATTTGAGCATCCTACGTAAGATATCTCGGGCATCGCATTCCGGAAAAAAGTAGCATTTTTTATAATATTTCAGAATTTACATACGTAAATATAATACCTACTACATATTTATAAATACTGCAGTTGCCAACCAGCTTCATGTAATAGGGTAAATTCTCCTAGGGGGGATTAACTGATCGTTAGGCACTTAGGATATGATAATATATATAAACTCTAAATACTTACAACATATTAGTTAAAGCACATGGCTATTTTTTATTGTAATAAAACTAGTTAATAATAATAATATATATTCTTCCTCTCCTATTGCTTGAGGCATCTCAGTAATAAGGTATTCAAAGTCAATGAAATTTTCTCCCACACCTGCATTGAAGTCATCATTTCATCAAGCTGTTGTTCTTATTCTACTACGTCAAATTAAAAAATCAAACTTAAAATACTAATATAGATCCATAGGCCATAACTAGAATATATAATATATGCTATATAGCTCAGGGGTAGACAAAGTGCGGACTATTATTTAATAATTACAATTTACATTTATATGTACAAAGAGACTCTTTTAGGAGAATAGGTACTGTACAATTTACCTATGTACCATTTAAGTGGACCACATCAAAGCATTAGATAAATCTGTTAACAAATGGGAGTTATTTAGAGTTTGACATTTTTAGTGCATGCCCACAAACAAATAAATGTTGGTGAATGGCTACAATCTGGTAATGGTTTAAGAAACGTGCGTGGCATGTGATAAATTTAAATTTTCTGAATATGTACCACCTCTCACCAACTTGAGAAAATGGGTACATCGACAATTGATGACATAGATGAATGTATATAATTTTACGTTTTTGTATGGAATAAAATCTCATATCTTTTGTAAGTGTACTCGTGTTTAATTCAGAGATTACAATAAAGTAAGTACCAAAATTTGAGTGGCATTGGTCAGTAGTTCCTGTTTTAAGTCCCCTAAACTAATAATACGACCTGTATCGCTTTTACATCCATATCTAAACAATGGAAGGAGATAAAAATTGTCTTTATCCCAAAACCTGGCAAAGGTGATTACACCTGTAGCATATCGCCCAATCAGTGTGATGTCTTATTTCTTCTTAAGACCGGCCAGTGAGGCAAACTTATCAGCTTTCTCATTATCTTCCTTTCCAGTATGCCCTTTGACCCATGTGAGCTCGAGGGTGGTGCTGCTTGCTACTTGCTCTAGTACATGGTGACCAATCTAGAGGTAATTTTACAGTGACCAAGTCTCTGTAGGCAGCTCTGTTCGTCACTGAAGATTCTGATAGTTTTGTTCTTTATGTTATCCTCCCCCCAATATTTCTTTTCAGGAGCTGGGACAGTGCTTGCTCATTCATGATACACAGACTTGTCTTGTAATGGCCAGCTAGCTTAACTGACACAGCAGTACACCACTCTAATGCAATTTCAAGTTATTTTGAATCCCAGGTGGCACAAAGGCAACTTCTTTGTGGGCGCTTGGGTCCC
>NW_022170510.1:12475719-12523219 GCF_008802855.1 Photinus pyralis | reverse complement strand
ACGTCTGCAACTTGATCGCTTCCAGGCACGTGCCGTATTTGAATGGCACCTTCGTTGTATTTTTCCCGGATGAAATGAAAACGCACGTCAATGTGTTTTGACCGTTTGTGAAACTCAGGATTTTTACACAATTTGATGGCACTCGCGTTGTCCACAAATAAAGTGGGAATATGATTTTCCTTGGTGGTTTCACCGATGAGTACGTTGACCCATATTGCTTCTTTAGTGGCCTCGCAGGCTGCTACGTATTCCGCTTCTGTTGTCGAGAGGACGACGCTGCGTTGCTTTTGGCTTTTCCATGTCACGGCGCCGTCACCATAGATGCATACGATCCCGGTTCTCGACCTTCTGGTGGACTCATCGCCGGCATAATCAGCGTCGCTGTATATCCGAAGTAAATCGCCTTCTCCTTTGTTTTTATATAACAAACCCATCTCCATAGTTCCCTTCAGGTAACGCAGAATCCTCTTTACAGCCGTCCAGTGCCCCTCGCACGGATTTTCAACAGCTTCGGCTGCTGTACTTACCGCGTAAGCAATATCTGGCCTACTTCCTGTTGATAAATATAAAAGGGCCCCAATTGCTTCTCGATATGGAATGGATAACGCGCATTTATTACCGAGATCGCTCGTTCCCACAAGCTCCGCGGGTGTCTTTACCGGATTTGCATTTAGCATATTAAATCGTTCCAACACCTTTTTAATATAAGCGCACTGGTTTACAAAAATAGCACCGTCCTCTTTTCGTGTTATTTGCAAACCTAAAAAGCATCCCACATTCTCGTTCACGGTAATCCGAAACTCATTTTCTAATTTAGAAATAAATAAGCAAAGGTCAGTGTAATTCGTCCCTATTACCAAACCATCGTCAACATAAATTACCACGAACATATATTGATTATTTACTTCGCACCAAAACAAACACGGGTCCGCTGCACTTTGGTTAAACGAATGTTTGTTTAAAAAACTGACTAATCGTTTATTCCAACAACGCGGTGCCTGTTTTAGGCCATATAAACTACGATATAGTTTACACACACGTCCGGTTTCGTCATCGTAGCCCTCCGGCTGTTTCATGTAAACCTCTTCCTCTAAATGTCCGTATAAGAAGGCCGTTTTTACATCGAACTGCATCATATGCATACTTTTAAGCGCGGCCGTGCACAATAAAATTCTAACGGTATCGAAACGCGCCACCGGGCTAAATGTTTCTTCATAATCAACCCCGAATCTTTGTGAACACCCCTTTATAACCAAACGCGCTTTATATCGTTCGAGATCACCTTCCGAATTTGTCTTTACGCGAAACACCCAACGGTTATTTAGAATTTTCTTACCTTGAGGTGGTTCAACGAGTTTCCACGTCTCGTTTTCCTTTAGCGAAGCTATTTCTTCATTCATGGCATTGCGCCACTCTTCGGATTTTTCAGAAGCAATCGCTGCCTGCACCGTTGTTGGTATATCACACGCCGCAAAATAAACATAATCTTCCAAGTACTTGGGTGGCCTGATTATTCTTCTTTGCGACTTTTCAGTTTCTTGCGAAACATCGTCCGTGATGCCCTCGTTGTTATCCGAATCCGAATTTTCCTCAGATTCTTCGGAATTTTTCTGTGTCAAGGTCATTGTTATTTGAGTCTTCTCAGACACAATCTTCTCCTTCCCGAAAATGACATCGCGACTTCGGAGAACTTTGTTACTTTCCGGGATCCACACTCGAAAGCCATCTTTCTCGCCACAGTATCCGACGAAAATGCCTTCCGTACTCTTTTTGTCCCATTTTTTTCTTGTTTGTTTTGGTACGTGCACAAAACATTGTGTCCCAAAAATACGCAGATGTTCAAAATTATGTACACTCACAGTTTGACTGCCTTTCCACAATTCCATTGGTGACTTATCCTTCACTTGCGTCGGTCCGGTCCTGTTCAGTACATACACCGCTGTGTTGACGGCTTCCGCCCACAATTTAATCGGAAAATTTCCTGCATGGATCATCGTTCTCGCACTTTCTACCAAGGTCCTATTTTCACGTTCTGCTGACCCATTCTGTTCGGGTGTGTACGGCATTGTTATTCTGAGTGTGATACCTTTCGACTCTAAACATTTTCGCACTTCAAAATTGTCAAATTCCTTGCCACCATCACATAGAAATTGTTCAATTTTAACACCAATCGCGGTCGCCTCGTTTACGAATATTTTTAAACACTCGGGTACCTCACTTTTTGCTTTCATAAAGAACACTCGACGAAATTTCGAAAAATCGTCTTTGAAGCAAACAAAATATCTGGCCCCTCCTAACGATTCCTCCTCGGATTCCTCCTGCATCGGTCCACAAACGTCCGCGTGTATTATTTTTCCTGGAACCGTAGGTCTGTTTTTTCGAGAATGGAAACTGGCGCGACTGTGTTTACCAAACACGCATCCTGCACAAAACTCTTCATGTGCCTCCACCTCGATGCCCTTTTCTTTAAGAAAATGTGTTACATGCGACTTACTTTGATGTGCGAAACGCTCATGCCATAATTGCAACGTTTCCTTTGTTGATGCAACATGCACTTCTGCTGCCGCTTCCGGTTTTCGAACTCGAATATTTAGGGCATACAACCCGTTCGACAATTTCTTGCCTGATAATCGAACACTACCGTCCTTCTTAAAGTAACATCCCCCGTAGTTAGCTTCAAAATGATATCCATTACTTATAGTTTGTCCTATTGAAAGTAAATTTCGTTCGATATCCGGAACTAACCACACGTTATTTAAATGATTCCTGCGCCACTCGCCATTAACAAACATTTCAACGTTTATTTGACCCTGACCATACGCGAAAATTTTCTCGCTGTTCCCGACTTGCACCGTTTTTGGAAGTGAGAACGGTTCAAAGTTTATAAAATAACTTTTATGCCTGGTCATGTGCGCACTAGCTCCTGAATCCGCTAACCACAATTCTGCATTCGCGTCCTTGTTAGATTTTTCCGCACCTACGAAAGCATCACCGTCGGCTCTTGAATCAAACCCGGATGACCTCCTGCCGCGTGATTCGGACGAATTTCCCGCGGAATTTCCGCTCCCTTTCTTGGGGCATTTTTTTGCAAAATGTCCTGCTTGATGACACCGATAACATTTCGGTTCCGACTTGGGATAGTTATTCGCCTGCTTTTTATCACCACCCTTGGCCACGAAAGCGCCCACGTTTTTAGATTTCGCCGGTAAACGCATTTCAATTAAGCGAAGTCTTTCGGTTAATTTATTTAAGGTGCGATCTTCCACTGGGACAGATTCCCACACGCTCTTGAATTCAAAATATTCAGAAGGTAGCGTCGACATGATCCTACTCATTAGCACTAGGTCCGGGAGTTCTGTTTTCACCAACCGCCTGAGTTCATCATTCATTTCTTGGAAATCTCTCTGCAGCTTTGCGATATGTGTAGCAATGTCTTCCTCTGGAGTCCTATCGTTGCTGAAAAACTGCTCCATCAGCCGATCTACGCGTTGCCCTGAACTTTGCTCATACACAGACAACAGCTTTTCCCACGTTTGATTAGCAGTTTCACAAGTAGCAACCAAATTTAAATTTGTCTTGTTCATGCTACTTACTAGAATCAGCTGTGCTAAAGCATCATCTTTGTTGAACGTTTTCAAATCCGCTTGATACTTTGAAATAACCGCTTGATCCGCATTCGCTGAAGGTCCCGCTGGTGATGCTCGCGTCCCGATGGCCAGATCCAAAACATCCTGATGTTTTAACAAAAGTTCAACCTGTTTTCGCCATTGACTCCAATTCGAAGCACCCTCCAACTTTTCTATGTGAGCCTTGAAGTTAAAGTCCGACATTTTGTGACGATACCGCGCGCGAAACAAACTACCAGATACTTAGCACTGTTTACAACTAAACCTTACAAAGTTACGACTTCTTATTTACTTTTCGCACCTTTTAGCGCATCTGGGCACATAACCTGTTAAGATTAATTCAAGTAAAAAGAAAAAAGGATTTATTTGCAAATTGCATAAGTACAACTTATATCGTTCTAATCAAAACGTGAACTACTATTAAAAAGAAAGCATGCGCAAAACGCAATTGAACGTTTAAACTTTGTCCAGGTCCGTACTCAGTACACGATTTTGTCTCTTCAACACGAACGTGTCAAATTTTTAATGCACTACCGCCAAATATTAAGGCCATTAAAACCTACCAAAAATTTAGATTTGCATTAAAACAATTTCTAGTAGAAAAAGCGTACTATCACCTAAATGAATACTTAAACATTTGAAACCTTTTAAAATATTTATTGCATGTTCGTCACAATTTTAGAATGTATCTTTTAATGTGTTTTTAGCGCATTTTTGAAAAAAATACGCTATTATATTCGTCATTGCTGGCAGGCCGGCTGTCCGCGTTAGATCTCCACAACTACAATAGCTAGAGACTTCAAATTTTCACTAAAAGCTTTCTGCTATAGTGTAGATGTGCAGGCACTAGTCTATTTTGAGTTAGATTACTTGTGAGATCCATAATTGAAGAAAATAATTTCGATATGGGTTTCGGAGGTGCTATAATTTTACCGTTAGATAGCGCTACCAGTATAAAAACTTATTATTTACTTTGTGATTTGTTTTACAAAATGAAGACGTACCGTCAATTGAAATTAAATAAAATTAATTATTTAACGCAGCTCGTGAGATCGATAATTTTAAACTTCGCTAATAAAATACTCACCTGCATTACCAAAAATGCGCTTTAATCATGCATATGCTGATTTACAACTTGTTTAAATGTGTCGGTTTGTTTTAATATGTTATACATTTTGTAATTTTAGTATTTGTGCTAAGTTTATTGTTTGTATGTATTAGGGACATGGTGTTGCCACCTACTATAAGGTAAAGCAACAACGAATAAATAAATGAAATGAAATGAAATATGTTCGTCTCAATTTTTGTCAGATGAAGCATCTTCAAGACCGTCGATGGTCATGGTCGTTGCGTACGAAAAAAAAATTTTAAATTTACAAGATTTTTTTATCGTTTCCTACTTTTACCTATTTTCAAAAGCGCCCGGGATATTATGACGCTGCCGCCCCTACTAAAGTGGCGCCCGGGGCGGTCCGTTCCTCCGCCCCACCCTACGCTACGCCACTGCCTATGGGCCTGTAGAAGTGTAGAAGGGCTTTTCCTCGACTCTGGTGATAAGGTCAATAATGCCGTAGGGTGCACTTATATGGAAGCCTGTCATGCGCAGGAAGCAACTAAACTAAGTAAACTACAGAGACGTGCCTGTCCTGGGGTAATGGAACCATGAAAACTACGCTAGCTTTAGCCATGGAGGCACTTCTGGGAATAGACCCTTTCCAGCTGTGAAATCGAAGGCTCAGAAGGTTTTCATACAGCTAAGATTAAGGTCAGTCAATTAAAGGCTCCAATGGCACTGGACTCGGACAACCCAAGGCTTTGTTATCGAAGCCTCTGAGCACATCTGAGTTCTTTAGGCTTATGAATCATCGGAGTCCTATCACGGGGCACTTCTTTGGGCTACACCGAGCATATGCGGTCCCTGTGATGTATTGATCAAAGACAGACATCATCAGCTCCTTGGCGGCAGATATCCAGAACTGGGCTAAACAGGGTTCTATACTTTTTATTGAAAGGGACGCGCTCTGAACCTACGTTGCGAAGGAAAGAGGCTAAGCACGAAAGACCTAAGTGCTGTCCTAGTCGGACTTTACTTGTGAGCACTAGAGGAGAGCACAAATTATTTAGAGTAGTCATGTGCCCACCTATGCCCACAATTACCTACATATGCTCAAGATATGAAGTAGCAGTGAGATTTTCGGGTTTGCGTTAAAATTTGACTAAAAGTATTTTCCCAACCGCCACTGACTCACGTGAGCATTCGGAAACACCGACGCTTTGTTACAACACTGTTAATTATATTGTAAAGAGCTATGCCTCCAATTTGGAAATGTAAAATCATTGTTTAAAAAACCAGTAAATAAATCACTGGAAAAGCAACGTTATATTACAATTCGTTATTTGGTGAAAAAATCAATAGCTTAAAAATCACTAGCTAGGGTAAAGAACTTGTTGTATTGGCGACACTGGTTCCCTTAAAAAGAGTTGGCAATTTTAGGGGAATGCAAACAGCTGTATTGTGATAATATTTTTGGGTAATGTTACTTTTTATCCATACAATGGATAAAGGTACATGATTAAAGCGAATTTACTTTACCATGACCATATTACCCACGAAACGGGCAGTTAATAATAACGCCAATGATGAAAGTAATGACAACAACGGCGCCAATGTAAGTACACATACATTTGCATTAGAAAACATTCATTCTGTTTTGTGACAGTCAGACGCAATAACAATTAGGTAATTCGTCCCTATTTACACAATTCATTTTGTAATCGGAATATGACAATGGTTTGACCTTTCTTTTTAGAATACAAAAGACAGAAGTTCGCGACACAGAGAAGAGCACAATGTAGTGACAGAAAATCCACCTGGTTCGGCACGTCGACAGTTTACTTAGTAGGTGCTTAATATTTGCGCTGTCGCGTTCATTTATCATTTTGTAGTGGAAACTCTGGCGAAAGGAAAGATTTACAGAAATTATATAAGGAAAACTCAATCAGTAATGTAAGGGAACAACGAGAAAGAGAGCGTCAAAAACAGCGCGAACTAAGAAGGGAGCGTAAACGTGATCGACAAAGTAAAAGAACTGTAAAGAACGATAATAACGAACCTGGCGACTCTTCAGCTGCCGGTGATAATGTCGATGCGGAGCAGTCAAATGTGAGTGCAGAGAAAAAGGATTCAAGTTACGTGGATGAAGATGGAAGTGGTTGTAATAGTGAGGACGAGTATGATTCGCGACGACCGTTAACAATTGGTTCTCCTACCGCAGAAGAGTGGGCACGTGTATGTATTATGATAGTGATTATACGCTTGCAGTAATTTTTTACTGCATCTTTTGTTAACGATTTCTGTCCTTAAACTTTCCAAATTTTTAAAAAATGAAAAAGCGTAAGTCTAGAGCCATTGAGGGTTGTACTTCTTTACAGCCAATGTCTAATCCTCTGTGAAATGTGTAACTGTTTCAGATTCTCTTAAAAGGGTAGGCCTGCAACAACCCAATCGCATAAGTTTGAATAATAGAATATATTTATTTGGTTTTTTATTCAGTAATCCAAATCACATTTCTATGGAACAAGTGAAACAATATGCATTGTCCAAAAGTCCATAAATTTGTGTCTTCTTCTTGAACTCTTTTCTCTTGAACTTTTCTGGTATTTAAAAAAAATTGAATTATAATTTTTGAAAATTTTAAAAAGTTCTATAGTAGAGTAGTTGATAAGAATTATGCATATTGTATTGTCAAAATCGCGTAAGAATATTTTAATGGGGCTTGGCTCTTCAAAAATATTTCCAACACGAATGTGGATCAAAAGGAAAAGAAAATTAGAACAATTTCTTGGTTGTTATACCCAATATTGCTTTTATTTCAATATTCAATGATACCCAGATACCAGATTGGAATTTTATTTTGCATTCACTGACTGTGTAGTTCAGTGGTAGAGCATTTGCCCAGAAAATAAATAAATTCCCCTGTAGGGTGCAAAATCAGAAAGGGGATATCGAAAAACCTAGGCAAATTTTTAAATGACAAAAGCAGCTCTGGAAACACTCCGAATTCACAGAATTTAGACATTCCCTACATTTAGAAAGAACATAAGTTCCAAAAAATCTATCTAAGGTTTTGTGTGATGTGATTGTGACATGTTAAAATCATCCTGTTTCAGAGAGATGCGTACTTTTCGAGATGTCTACTTAAGTTAGGATTTGAAATTAAAAAAATGCACGAGGACGGCGCCTGTTTATTTCGAGCCATCGCTGATCAAGTGTACGGTGATCAAGAGCTACACTCTACAGTTCGTTCTCAATGTATGGACTACATTGTAAGTACGATTCTGTTAGAGATCGGTGGGCTTATGTCACGCTAATGTAGGTGCAGAATCAAGATTTTTTTGCACCGTATGTAACTGAGGATTTCGACAAATATGTTGAACGAAAACGGAGGTGGTATGTACATGGAAATCACTTAGAAATTCAGGCCTTATCCGAAATGTACAACCGGACTATCGAAGTTTATTGCTATCACACGGGTAAAGGTTACATTTAATTGTACAGTACAAACTGACGTTTTTTCCTTTCAGAACCGATCAATATATTTAACGCCTCTAGCATGAACTCTTATGAACCTATTCGTGTATCTTATCACAGAATGTGCCACTACAATTCGATAACTAATCCAAAAAAGCCATCCGTGCTCGTCGGATTAGGTTTGCCAAATTACTGCACACGATGTGATTTAGATAGGCGAGATGTTCACGATGCTGTACGTCAAAGTGAGGATATGTTAATTGAGCAGGTAACTGCGCATTAGGTGCCTTACACTTGAAAATGGTGTACATTTGATTAAATTATGGGAAATGTTCAGAATTGCTTGTGGTTTTTCCATAGGCAGACTCTCTAAAGAACTTAAAAATAAAAGATTATTTCACAAGTTCGATCTGGGAGGTGCACACTTTGTGCTTGATGGGCAAATTATTTTTTTTCAATTGAAGTACTACCTATAGGAATATGGAGTCAGCCAGCTCACTTTAAAGGGTCTAATTTAAAAATTATTTTGAACGAAGTGTGAAGTACATATCAATTGACAATTTTTTGTTATAGTGCTTAACCCTGTGTTAGTGTGGGTATCTTTTAGTAGCTGTAGATTTGATATTAACCTTTGTTGTACCAGTGTTGGTTTCTGTAATTTTATAATATGTGCAAAACAACTGAATGAGAAATATGCTGTGGATATCACATACCCATATAATGGGGTTATTTATTTGTTGTTTTGGTGATACATCTCTGTATTTCTTGGTGTTTAGTGCAAAAGTTGTTATTACCAATAATGTGTATCTGCAGAGAGAGAACTTTGCTTACAAAAGCTATATAATGATGTGTTTACCAATAAAGATGGAGATGAGACCTCAATAGTCCATTCCGAAGAAGAAAGTTTTTCTGACTTTGTAGGAGAGTGCCCTGATGACACGCTGATACAAAATTTTGAAAAATATGATATAATATTATATAGTATCTATACAATTATATAAAAAAATATAGGTTGTGATACATCACTGCAATCAGGAAAAAGAATGCAAAAATTGATGTTGAGATATACAGGGAGTTGCATTTAAAAAATAACAACTTTAAGTAAAATCTCAAAAACAGTGATCCAAAAATTTTCTTTTGATACGCCTCTGAGTTCTCGTAAAAATATCTAAAATAGGCAGTTTTTACCTTTTTTCTATCCTGCATGGGTAGTAAGATATGATAACATTCCAAGAAGTCAAAGTTTGTTTTCACACTGTATTTTACAAACGCAGCTAGATTGATTCGGTAGACACACTGTACAAACTGCTGGAGTTATTCCATTTCATCAAAATTTGCATTGATTACATAAGTGGTAATGTCATTTTAGTTTATAATCCTATAGTGGTAGGTGTGAATGAGAATCTTGTTACTACTAGACCGCGCATAGCTCAAGTTGTATGTTGCCAACATGGTAGGCCACCCACCGAACTCGTAAAGGCAAGAACTTTCGCGCTCCAATGTTCACTATTTGTTTTTGCTGGGATTATATCGCTGCCCTGGGCTAGTTTTTCAATAATCATAATCTTTATTGATCCAATATATCCATTTTTGAATGTAGGACAAGTCAGACATCACGTTACAATAAAACTGCTAAAAACTGCATCGTAAGCTTAGGGCACATATACATTAAATAAATAGATAAAAGATAAAGATAAAATCACATAAAAACATTGGAACATATATAGTTTTAAAATTACAAACATACTACTACATAAAATATATAAAAATTAATAACAAGCTATTCGAAATAGAATTTTTTTGTTTATTGATCAATTAAATATTCTTGTGTAGTGTAAAATGCTTTTGATGTAAGAAGTTTTTTGACTGTAGTTTTAAATTGTTTCAGTGGTAGCTGTTTAGTTGCATTGTCCAGTTTGTTATAAAACTTTATTCCACAATAGAGTGTCGTGCTTTCATATAACTACTTTTTTTATGACGAGGTACAGGTAACTGGTTTCTCCTTGTATTATACCCGTTAATCTCTTTTGGATTAACAGTGTTGTTTAAGATATATTTTTTGACTAGACATAAAATTTTATATATGAAAATACAAGGAACAGTTAAAATTTTATGCTTAATGAAAATAGGCTTACACGTAGCTCTAAATGAAAGGTTGAATATTAAGCGAATTATTCTTTTTTGTCTTATTAATAATTGTTTTAAGTTTTGAGTTCTGCCCCATATGGCAATATTGTATGTTAAATTTGAGTACACTAAACCATAATACGTGTTTAGTAGCCCTTTAACAGACAAAAGATTTTTTAATTGATATAGTGCAAAGTATGATTTAGCTAATTTCTTTCGAACCATATCAGTGTGTGCAGCCCATTTTAACTCATTATCAATCTCAGTCCCTAAGAACCTTACCGTTTGGCTAAGTACTATTTTTATATTGCTTATGCTTAGAGATGCGTCATCAAATACCTTCTTTTTAGAAAGACTAATAACTTCAGTTTTGTCCACATTCAAGATTAGATTGTTTTTATTACACCACCACATCATATCTTCAAAAACTGACTCAAGTTTGGACCTAAGATCTTCATCACATTTAGAAGCCAGAACAATAGAAATATCATCACAGTACATTATAACATGTCCATTCTTAATGTATTTTGGAAGGTCATTCACGTAGAGCAAGAAAAGCAGTGGTCCAAACACACAACCCTATGGTACACCCATTTCCAAGTTAAAGTATCTGGATGTAGCACTATTGTAAGTTACAGCAATTTTTTGGTCCCTAATGTACGACTCAAACCACTTCAGCGCGACGCCTCGTATCCCAAAGTTTTCAAGCTTTTGAAGAAGGAACGTGTGATTAACTGTGTCAAAGGCCTTACTGAAGTCAAAAAGTATTCCTACAACATAGTTTCCATCATCATTTTGTTTAAAGATTTCTTGTGTAAATTCATAACACGCCGTTTCCACACTTCTCCCTGCTCGATAACCATGTTGGCATGAAGTTAACATATTGTATTTTTCCAAGTATTGCATTAAATTCCGATACACGATTCTCTCAAATACTTTAGACGTAGCATTAAGGATAGATATTGGCCTATAATTGTTCTTATCTGAGGGATCTTTACCTTTTGGTATTGGGACAATATTCGCACATTTGAAGTCTGAGGGAAAAAGGCCGGTCTTTATGGACCAATTAAATATTTTAACTAACTCATCTGTAACTACAGTAGAAAGCAATTTAACAACATTTACAGGAATGCCATCAGGACCTGGAGAGCAATTTTTTAAATTCCTTATTTCTGCCATGACGTCCTCTTTGACAATGGGGAACAAGATAAAAGATGAGGAAACGCGTTGAGCACCGACAGTACAGCAGGATGAAGTTTTACAATTAAAGCGACGTCTTACTGCTTTAACGGGAGCAGTAGCAAAGTGGTCATCAAAGCAGGTAGCTATTTGCAGATCATCCGTAATAAGACTGTTTTCTATATTAAGGGTAATAATTTTATTCTTATTCTTAGAAGCGTCGTGATTAGTTACGGAGTTAACAATACTCCAAGTCTCTTTGTTCACGTTTTTGGCCCGCATTATCCGGTTTTCAAAGTGTGTTTGTTTTACTTTACGGCGAAATTCTTTTTTTTTTAAATTATACTCTCTTCTCAGCTCAAGCGACGTCATACTTTTTATTAATGAAAATTGTTTACGAAGCGCTTCTGATTCATTTCTAATTTCACTTGTAACCCAACCTTTATTTGACCTGGGTCTAAGTATTTTCCTCGGAAACCATATCTCTATGTAGTATCTTAAAGCTACAGTAAATTGATGAACAGATGTATCAATATTCGTAGGATTTATACTTGGTAGAAATTTTAAGTCAGATCTTAAACTGGCAAGTGAGGTTTGAGTAATAGCCCTATAAGTTCTTCTGTTAGTTAAGTTCGTTTGTTTATAATTTGTAGTTTTGATTTCTAAAATTTGCGCCGTATGATCTGCAATATTGCATTCATGGTTATCACATCTGCGCAGCCGTTGTTCAAGACTTTGGTCAACTATAACATAATCTAAACATGTGTTTGATGAATGTCCATTGATATTGGTAAAAGATCTGGTGGGTTCGTGTATTAACGTTTTAAGATGAAAACAGTCAAATATATCCTCAAGGGCTAGTTTACTAGGTGAGTTCTGCAAATAGTCGATATTTAAGTCTCCCATTATTAGAATATTTTTTTTATATTTCTTTATCATGTCGTCAAATATGGTAATAAATGTAGAGATATCCGCCGAAGGTGGTCTATATGCACAAAAAATGCGAGTTTCAACACCTTCTAAGATTAAGCTAGCACTGCACACTTCAAAAGCGCACTCCGTTGCCCATTTTTTTACACACACATTTTTCAAACATTGTTTTTTATTTTTTAAAATTGCTTTACTGAATCGAAAGCGCACACTTTCTAGACACATAA
This sequence comes from Photinus pyralis, assembly GCF_008802855.1. Classification (NCBI taxonomy): domain Eukaryota; kingdom Metazoa; phylum Arthropoda; class Insecta; order Coleoptera; family Lampyridae; genus Photinus; species Photinus pyralis. The sequence goes on along the minus strand of NW_022170510.1, from coordinate 12,510,599 downwards.
TGTCCTCAGGAAAGTTTATAAACGGTAATAATGAAATAAATGTAATTAGGACAACCAATGCGCAAAGTAGGTACTTATCTAGTGTAAATTATCGTGTAAGGTATTTCTTTGCAGGATAGTTACATCTAGGTAGGTATAGTTATGTGGAATGAATGGAAAAACAGAAAAGCACAAGAATATTTTGAGAAACAATCTTTGCGAAAGTGTAACAGAGAAATGAATTTGTTTATTCGGCGTTTTTGTTAAACGTCGCGCGTCAGTCGCTGTGGCAGGACGCAGGAGCATTCCAGAAACCTATTAGCAAAGAATATAAATTCAGTGCAATTGTAATTTTGCCGGACTATTTTAGTGGTGAACTGTGTATAAGATAATTTATTGAATTTGCAATGGTTACGTCTTGTGCAGTCTTGAATTGTACCGCAAGGGCTCAAAAGGGGCCAAATATCTCATTCCACAGGTAAAATTTCATAACTGTTTTATCACAGTAATTTTTATGCAATGTTTCTAGTTATATCCACTGGTAGGATCTTGTTCCACTGATTCGCGCTTTGCCTTTACGTGTATGATGTGTTGCCTAAACATGTTGGAAACGGGGATTGCATCTGCGGTCTAAGTACAACAAGTCTCTGGTGTGAATGAGTATATAAAAAGTAGTTGGGAATTGCTTGCAAACATTTGGTCATCCATTGCACGAAGTTAAAAAGAAATGTGATAAAAATAGTAAGATGCACACGTGGTAGAGGTGTAGTATGGGCTCTGTTACACCTTATAGCCTAGAAAACTATAGCTTAGTGTTAGTTTATTGTAGTACATCTCATAATGCGGCGGTACAGTTACAGCAGCGTAAGTTAGCTAATGGAAATGTTAAGGGTCTGTATTATCTGCAAAAAAAATTGTCCAGAGCTACAAGCTTACTACCAAAGGGAAGCCTGGAACATAATTTACCTATATGTTTTCGTACTGGGGGTTTTACTATACATATACAAAAATCAACATAAGTTTATGCGCAATGGGGACACAATTACAACACAAGAAGGCAACAAGATTTCTCTGTCCCGGTATCTAAACTCAAAGTATCCCTACATTCGCCTAATAGCATTGTCATTAAGCTGTTCAATACCCTCCCAGCACCATGAAAAATATAAAGACTGTACTTATTAATTTTGACTATTACTAGTCTTGTGTGAATTTGTCTGTTTGTACTCTTTTTATTGTACTGGTACCAGCACGTAAAAAGGCATCCCCACTATTCATATTCTATTAATGGCACCTACTAGTGCGTCACGGAGCCAGTTGGCTCCTCCTGCAGACTCCCTCAGACGTTTGCGCTAAGCCCGCTATCACTTTCTTATGTGCCAGTACCAGTATAACCATTTAATGGGCACAACTCGACTAAATGCATTACATTACTCCCTCCCTTATTGTGAAACCATCTGCAGTTAGCTATTTTCCTTTCACTATGACTGCCTTTACCACAAAGCGTACAGGCAGTAGTGTTTGTCTCTTTCTCAGAAACAACAAAAAGGATGTACACATTTTCATGTCGTGAGAAACCCCCTTGATTAACCGCAAAATAATTAATGGACGAATTAATTACAGACCATGCTGGAGGACAAAATTATGGCAACTGATTGGGAAGCGACTAACGAAGCTTTGGAAGAGCAAGTGGCGCGCGAATCTTACATACAGTTTTATCGTGACGTCGAAAGGCGTTTGAAAGCTGAAAGCCATCCCACAGCCAGTTCGGCGGCGGGAAGCAGCTCAACTGTTACTTCAGCAGTTTGTTCTAGTCCCAGATCATCGCGTCGTGGCTCAGTCTCTCCAAAAGGTTCCGTGTCACCTAAAGGGAATTTATCTCCAAAAAACTATTGTGGTAATGTAGATACGATTTCGAGTCACACTTTATTTTGAAAAATCTTACAGCGTCGCCACGATACTCTATGGAGACAAATTCGACCTTTGAAAAATCGGAATATAATCAAATACTTTTAAGTGATAGTACTAATCCAGCAACTACATACCAATCGTATGGAATTGATTCGAAAAAACATAGTGAAAATTCAGATGGATCTGACTTAAGCAGTTCGCAAGGTGCTTCTAATTCAAACGAAAATAGTTACGAACAAGAAGGTATGGACCTTAACAGATCTCACTAATCACTACTGATGAAAATACAATTAAAACTACTAACATTAAATTTAGTAATGGACTTGACATAATCTTTTTCAGTTTATACAGATTGGGATGAAACAGTAATGGCGCAAGTGTTGGCCGAATCGCAATTAACCTACTTGAAAGATCTGAAAAGATGGGTTAAAAAGCGTAATGGTTCCCCGGGACCATCTACATCACATTAGTTTAGATTTAATTTAGTAAGACTTGTGGTATATTGAGTGTACCACAAACCGACCCAATGTAGTAATTCTTCGGATATTTTTTCACCATGTTGTACTTATTACTACAAAATATTCTGCTCTTTCTATTGCCTGATGTAAATATAACCACTAAAACTATGTGTTGAAGTGATGTTATATCGATTTATACAATTTATTTGTATCTATATAATTTTTAGCTTTAATACATTTTGTATAACGTTAATTTTTACAGATAGAATGGTCGTTTTCAATTCGAATTGTATCATATAAGAATTTTGCATGCCATTGTTTATTTTGCAAATACCAGTTTTGTTACAGATTATTATGACCCGAAAATAATTTGATTTGTGGCTATGTTATTTATTGATTTTATAACGGTAAAATAAAATAAAATTTCGGATTTTTCCTGCTAGCTCTCTCGTAACATAAGCTTAGTTCACTTATCCTGAATCAAAAATTATATTAAGCAATAACCGAATGCAAAACGAACACACTAAATGTCTTGAAAACTGTAGGTGCAGTAAAGGCCTCGGACGGACAGAGACTGCAACATCGTTGGAAAATGTGCTAAAAGTAGACTATCCCTTGCTAGTTGTAATGGATTACGTTCTCTATTTTTCTGATTCGAAACGTCTAATAAAAATTTTAATATCAAATATTGCATCCATTATAGGGATATAAAAAAGGAAACTGCGCACCATGTAGGAAACTGTAAAAAGACGAAGAGTAACGTTTTTGCAGTTTTCTGAAATATCGATATAAAGAAGGAAACTGCTAGTAAAATGTAGGTCGAAATGAGCACCTGAAAGTTATGGCAGTCTACTAATGCAAAATAATGAATGAATAAGGCATTTATGGAGTCTACTAATGCGTAATTTAATCTAAACATTGCAGGGTGCGCCAAATTAAATCATTAAATGTAGAAAAACCCATTCTCATTTGACACTATGCGGCACCACTGTTCTCCTTTTTACAGTTTTATGAATTATCGATTTAATAAAGGAAACTGCTAGTAAAATTTATGGCAGTCTACTAACGCAAAATTGGATGTTAGAATGGATTTCATGAATTTTGTTACAAATAAGGCATTTATGGAGTGTACTAATGCGTAATTTGATCTAAAAAAAGGCGGGGAGGCGAAACCCGTTCTCGGTATCACAATTTGATTGACACTATGCGGCAGCACTTTTCTCCTTTTTACAGTTTTCTGAAATATCGATATAAAGAAGGAAACTGTTGGTAAAATTTCTCAGATTTTGCATGTAGCTTTCTTCAAGAAATCTACATTTATGTGTTACAAATAAGGCATTTATGGAGTCTACTAATGCGTAATTTGTACTAAAAATTGCAGGATGCGCCAAATTAAATCATTCAATGTGGAAAACTGTAAAAACACGAAGAGTAACACGTGCTGCCAAACTTGCAGATGTGTTGCACATCGACTCCCTCGGTACTGCGCAAACGCAAGTGAGCTTAAATTTGAATTTTCGAGAACTTCTCATTTTGTGTTGTCGCGGCGGTAGTTTTATGCAATAATGCGAAACACAAAAGAGTGTTGGGTGAGAGAAAGGATTTCAAGAAAAGAAAAGTATGGTAGAGCTGAGAATCGGAGAATCAATCCTAACAATTTAAAAATTTTATTCGTATGTCAGCGGGAGACCTTGAGGAACACTGTTATTACAAAATTAAAAAGAAGGATACTCATTTACGTACCACAATATAATAAAACTCGCACGTTTACTTGCCAAAATAGCAAAACGAAATTGAAAATTTCCAAGAACGTGGTGAGCTGCACTCTTGCCTGGCAATAAGTGTCGTAAGAATTCTTCCGCGAGTTCTGTCAAATGGACTCGCAATGCTATTTACACAGTAGTGTCTGACAGTAATGCGAGTGTTCGATGCGTGCACAGTATACCCTTTGCTAATTTTACGTATGTGTATTACCATTGAATTTATAACTATCATCTATAAATTCAATGGTATTACCTTACACTAGACGACTAGACAGTTCTACGCAAATTCAAATTCTACCGCGCATGCGCAGTACCGAGGGAGTCAATTGTACTATTATCAAAGATCATTCTATTATCAAGTTATGAATGGCGCTACCTACTTAAGGCTGGGATTGCCTGAAAAGAGAACTACCCATAGTAAAGGACAAAGTTTTTTTCGTTAGAATGTGCTGGTACCTAATAATGAATAGCGTAACTACAGCAGTTTTCTATACAAATATTTAATTAATTATACTCTCTTTAAGTGGGCCCCAAACAACACAGAGGGTGCTTAAAAAAAATGCAATTTGATTTGCATAACCACACGACAAGAAGATACAAAGTACAAACGCAAGGTCGTTCACGGCTCCTTACAGACTGCTAGGTTAACAAAATTATAATTAGCTCTCTACCGCACATAACTTGAGGAGAATAATGAACCGCTTGTAACGTAACGTATGAAGTAAAAATCGCGTAATTATTGGCATGGGGCACTTTCAAAATTAAGGTCGTAAAATTGGTTCACAAGTGGCGACAGGGGCTTTTTGTTTGGAAGGGCCCTCAGTAAAACTCTTGATTCCTTCACTTAACGGTAAAACGCCGACAATTCTAAGAAAACACCTTTGGAAATTCAATTCTTTTTCATTGTTACCATTGAATAAAGAGGTTTTTATTCAATGTCATTACGAAGTGTGTTGTTATACTTATAACGATCCTAGTGCCTATTCAAATAACAGGTAACAAAGACTAACGAAATGTTATTACAGTAGAGACGCGTTTTGACTTTTAGGACTTGGAAAAAGTTCAACCATATTTTCGTTTTTTTTTGTATTTTTCTCTGAAACGGTAGGGAAATTTCGAATTAGAACAAGCAAAAGCTTTTATGGAGAATGCAATTTTGTCAAAAAGTAAGTATAGCAAAAGTTTTTCTTCTTGTAAAGTCAATCCGGGGACATACGGTATACCGATTTTTTTTTAAATTTTTTAGCTGTTTATACCTAAATATACATTTGTTCCCCATGTCTTACATTCGAGGGATGGTCTTTTGTAAATTAGTCATTGACAGGCTGGTTCGAATTCGAGGGCCACCATGGGTATCTCGGGAACTGTAAGAGATAGGTAGGTGATAAATTTGGCAAAGTAGTGTATTTTGATGCTTAACAAAAACAGTTTTGAAACTGAAATTCTGACTACTCTCGGAGATATCCGGAAAAAACGAGATTTTGAAAATCGTTTTTGTTTTTTACTGAAGTTAATAGTTATTTACAAAGATATTTAATAATAAATGACACATTATTATGGCAACTTTTTTCCCTCTACAAGATGCTACTTTTAAATTTGAAGTTTGACGTTTCGTCTCCGGTTAACTATCGTCAACTTTGTTTCTTACGGAAGTAATTTTTACTTTTTGTGTAATTTGATAGAGAATTTTTTTCTGATTTCAAAAATGTACACATCAATTTTTTTAATGTTTGTAAAATATCTTTTTTGCGTACGTAAGTAGTTTCTTGCGTTTTTACGAATTAACGTTATTTCTTATTAAAAATAGATGATGTTACCATCAAGAGTAACTTTGTCAAATGTAAACTACCTATCTCTTACAGTTCCCGAGATCCCCATGGTGGCCTTTGAATTCGAATCACCCTGTATAGGTCAATTATTACACATTACACTAAACTGACTAAACTAATACTAATATGTAATAGGTACTATCATTGAATAAAGAGCTTTATTCAATGGTACTATTGAAGTTCAAAAAATTTAATTTGCAAGAAGGTATGGATTATAAATTACGGTATTTTAATCTGCAATAAGCAAAGATAAAGAATAAGGAAGACGGTCAAACAAATCGCATTACAAATAAACACCCACACAAGGTCGCAACTTGCCAGACATCAACAATATACAACAGCCCTTTGTTCTAAAAATAACGTAAAATTTTGATATTATTGTTGTAAAGGAATGTTACCTATCCCCATTTCTATTATGTATTTCATAAAACGATAGGTAGAGGAGGTACCTTTTGCAATGAATAGGAAAGAGAAACCAAATAAATTTCGAAGCAAGTAGTTGACAAAATAAAAATATACCAGTGAACAGCTGCGTAGTTTATTTCCATTTCTCCAGTTTACATGCCCATTTTTCAGAACTTCATTCACCACTTTTTTTATGAAAACTTTTGAGCTTCAAATAAATTGCCAAAATATAGATAAGTATTCACGCTACCGATCCCATACACTCGTATTGCTTAAAATGCTCCCTAATTTTTGCAATTAATTCCTAAACTATGAACTCTTTTGACGCATGTTTTCTAAATTTTTTAAACATATATGGACAAAATATCAGTTTATATTGTATGGAAACTATGCTCTGTACATCTATCTATCTAATGCATATTTTTCCGATCATATACACCCCTTGCTTATGGAATGGTGAATGAAGTTCAGAGGCAATGCACGCCCCATTGAATTACATGTGCATCACCAGTTACCTATATTCTCAAAATCCAAACCGGTTATCCATATACTTCTTTTATATATATATATGATTGTAATACACCATACCCTCATTTCGCCCTAAGCAGCCAGGTCTTCAAGTTTGTCATTTTCTGCAAATGCAAACAAGTCAAAACAACCCAAAAAAATTTTCCATAAATTACTGTATTATACAAGTCGTGTAGAAAAAACAATTTAAAAATTGTACAAAATTATGATTGTGTTTAATTCCTCGAATCTCCACCAGTCACGTTGCTACAATCCATTCTTAATTGTGGTAAGAATCGGGTACTTTTTCCCACATTTTCCTCGGAAATCGTCGGTGTCAATAGACCAAATCATAGCTCCTCCTAATTTGTGTTGTTTGACATATTCCACCTACAAATAATATATTTATTAGACTTGTTGTATTAGCCGTTGTGATTACTGACCTTACTACTAACTGATCGTTGATTGTCATAACTAATCCACTGATTTCCTTTGTACGCGTACGGAATTTTTTGTGCATCATACCATACGATATTCCATTGGTTTGTTTTTAATTCCAGGCACACCTAAAATTGAACCGTGCATTAGGTAAAGTAGAACATCTCAAAATTAACCAACTTCGTTGTAACCTAGCATACCAGCTTCTACTGTAAATGGACCAGCTAGTCCTGGTTGGGGAGCTGGTGCACCCATCCCGTGAACTTGTGGGTTTGAAAGCGTAAAAGTTCGCCCATAAACGGGAATACCCATGATCAGTTTGGCCGGCGATGCGCCGTTTGAAATCCACGCTTCGATGCATTTAGACTGAAAACCGTACCCTTAAACTTAAGTCGATTGTTTAATACAAATGTTTTACCACAGAAGACCCAGAGGCGGCAATCAGAGGTGCATTGGCACCAGTGACTTGGTCCCACGATCCATGCAGATCATATGTCATAACGTTGATAAAATCTAGATATCTGTAACAGTCAAATTTAAAAAAAATGAATTTATGATTGTTTGTTTTTACTTGGATAGCGAGGGTACATCGTATGACGATGCAATGAAATTCGCAGTAGCACCAGTTGCAATAGAAAGTAGATACCGATTACCGACAGCCTTTCGGAATTCTTTGACCACAGTTACCAAATTAGCCTATAATCTGAATGTTTATTTTCCTTGAAAACGATTTTCATACCTTATCGCGAGGAGTACCACCTCTTTGCGCTGGATATTCCCAATCGATATCAAAACCATCGAAACCATATGTATTCATCAGATTCATGGCACTCTTGATAAAATTACTTCTTAAGGCAGGGTTTTCAGCCATTTTGGAAAATCTTTCTGATCCTTCGTTCCAACCGCCTACCGCTATGAGCGTTTTCAGCTGACGATTTTTTGATTTCAACTGGTTAAAACGCCGAAAACCTCCTACAATTTGTTCAGATGTATGACCAAATGAAAATTGTTCAATCTTACCATTATCAACGTCATTCCGGCGGTCTAAGATTTTTATCGACCCGGTTTGATCAATCCCAACAAAAGAGTAGATGATGTGGGTACAAAGCCGGGGATCTATGTCATCTACCTTAAACGCCCCATCTCCACGTCTATACACTGCCCAGCTACCATAGTAGCACACAATTTTCCTATCTAAAAAGACCTTTATTTAAAGAAAAACCTTAAAATCTTACCCGAAGCCGCAATTTTAAGGCCTACGGATAAAAAGTAACAGAATGTTAGTATTTTCGAATGCATCATTGAAATGTGGGAACTAGTAGCAAGTTGTTTAAAACTATCTGTCGTTCCGCTGCACAATCTAATAAATAAGTACCAATTTCGTTGTGTTTGTAGTTTATAACATATTAAGCAATTATGTGTGCTACATTTTATTTAATGTGTTAACGCAAATTGCCAAATCCACGGATTAAAACAATTTTCCACAAGGAAACTCATACATCGATCAGATCGTAAAAAAATGTATTCGATCCTACAATCAGTCAAATTTGTTAAATTATTTATTTTACTATATACCAAATAGTTTATATTTTCGAAATTAAAGCTTTTTTCACAATAATCACAAATCGGTGGTAAATTACCTACGTTTCCTATTTTTCCCAAACTGAATTTCCCTCATAAGTAAAACAAAATTTGCAATTAAGATTTTATATGGACTTGCATTGTAAGCTAAAACGTAATTTTGTAATTGATGTCATATTACGATAACCTCAATATTCTAGATACTGGAACATCAAGTTGTACACCTATGCAACTATAAATATGCACTTATTCTGGTCAGAATTGCCATTCAATTTCCATTTTGGTGAACTTGCGCTGCAGTCCGGCAAATTTTTGGTTTCAGATTTCATGTTTTCGTTTAGCTAAAATATCGGATAAAGTAAAAAGTTGTGAAAACTGCTTCGTCTTTATTTTTACGCCGAAGAACACATTCACATAACTTTTCATAGGCTCAATAAAACAAAGGATGGCTTATCATATTATGGGATGAAGTTTTATAACACTTTGCCCACGAACATTAAAAACTTAAATTTACTATCCAGTGTAAAGGAATATTTAAAATGTCGAGTATCTCCCTAAACGAATTTTTTAACAATAGCTTTAACGACTTAGAATGTTACCTTTATTTGGGGGAAATTGCTCTTTTGATTTATGTCCATTACGTGCAAATACTGATAGGCAGGGCCGTATCTAGGCGGTGGCGAAATGGGCGCCCGCCAAAGGCGCAGCTACCGGGGAGTCGCAAAATTGAGCCATGAAAAAATTTCTTTTGTATTAGGAAAAAAATTCAGGTTATTTAAACAAATGTTATTCCAGATTGTTAATACTGTACGTACCTGCAAAAACGGTGCAAAATATTAGAACATCCTCGGCACCTTACTTAGCCACAAAGTGCTTAACGGAATTGCGAAAGCAAGCAAGAAGCGGCAACAATTTGCGATCAACGACCGGTGCAAATTCCACGGAAGAAGCAAGTCAACTTCATGTCAATATTGCACATATCTTACAACAATTTGGTTTCCAACTTCGCAAGTGGAGAACTAACAACGAAGACAACTTATCAAAACCAACGAAGAGGAACCCCACACGTTATAGTTAACGATGCACAAAAAACTCTCGGATTATTGTGGAATTCGCGAGTCGATCATCTTAAATATGCAATGGACATCAATCCAAAATGCAAAGCGACAAAAAGAAGCATCTTATCCACTACATCGCAGTTAATCACTAGGGCTTTTGGGTCCCGTGATTGTCTCAGCAAAGGTAATGATGCAAAAATTATGGCAATTGAAACTGGATCGGAACGAGTCGATTCCGATGGATTTCTCCACGAAATGGATCAACTATTACGATGATCTCAAGTCAGTAGCCGAACTACGCATACATCGCAACGTAATTTCGCACTTAAACTACACTTCAATTGAGTTACATGGATTCTGCGATGCATCGGAAGTTGCGTACGGATGCTGCGTATATGTCCGAACGACAGTTGACAATTGCAATTACGAGACAAGATTATTATGTTCAAAATCGAGAGTGGCACCACTCAAAGCAATATCATTACCACGACTCGAACTATGCAGTGCATTGTTATTAGCAGAATTACAAGATCGTGTCATTGGATCACTAAGAGTTGCATTCACCAAACGATATCTGTGGACTGACTCAACAGTAACACTATCATGGATAAGAAAAACGCCAAAAACGTAGAAAACGTTTGTCGCAAATAGAGTAATCCAAATTCAAGATTTTACCAAAGGAGCAACTTGGCAGCACGTCAGCACCAAGCACAACCCAGCAGACATTTTATCTCCCAAAGATTTACTGAAACCACACATATGGTGGACGGGTCCGCACTTCTTAAGGTCACATGAAACCACTTGGTCTGAACAAATTCCAACGCCGAATTGTGAGCTTGAAATGAAAAATCCAACGACAATTGTATTAACAACCGCCAAATGTTCCAAAATTATTCATCAATTGTAAAACTGAAACGCATTATAGCGTACTGTTTGCGGTTTATTCACAATTGCAAACCGCAACAGCAAGGGTACAAGTCTGGACCTCTTCAGCTAGAAGAAGTTCAAGATGCTACAGTACGAATACTAAGAGCATGTCAGCAGGAAGCATTCTCTGCTGAACTACAATCAGTAGCTAAGTACGGTCAGGTGGGCACCAAAAGCAATTTAAAGACGCTAAACCCATTCCTGCACACTGACCGACTGTTACGGGTCGGTGAACGGCTGACAAATTCGCACTTGCCATTTGAACAGCAACACCCAATAGTATTGCCCAGCAGTCATCAAATTACCACAATGATAATATATTATAAAAACGTTACAAGTGTGTTTTGGTGAATGGTGTTCAGCTTCAATCCGAATTAATCTATACGAAGAATGGAGTTCCTCAAGGCTCTCTCTTAAGACCATTTTTGTTTATTATGTACACAAATGACTTTTTTACTTATATGCACCCGAATCACAGTATTGCTTATGCTGACGATATTTCGTTACTCGTATCGGACAAAGATGTTAAAATAGGAATCGCCAAAAGGCAAAATTTATTACAAGAAGTAGATACCTGGTTCATTAGCAATAACTTAAAACTAAATAAAAATAAAACGCATATCGTAACCTTTTCAACGAACAACAAGGTTACCTCCGGGAAGTGCGCTAAGGTATTAGGAGTGTATGTAGAAGACGAATTAACGTGAATCAATCATATAGATTACGTGGTTTGTAAATTGTCCAAGTCATTGGTTGTAATAAGGGTCAGTTACGTCAGATTGAACTGAATGCAAATAGTTATCTGGAAAACTCCAAAGAATGTTATCAAAGCAGGTAGTTGAGTTAGCGGTTACTCTAGTGTAATCCTTTATCAAAATTTTTAATCTAAATGACATAACAACGAATGTCAGATCCTCTAACCTCTAAAGTGTAAAAGACCTGATTTACTTGAAAAATTAATATTAAAGTCTCCTGCTAATATAATTGAATTAGACTTCTTATAACAATGAACCAACACTTTCTCTAAATTATCCAAAAATATTTTCGGGTCATCACTAGGCGATCTATATAACGTAATAACTACTACTTTAATTTTAGGGATAATAATCCCACAGAATTCGGCATTCAGTTCAGAGTCAATCAACTGAGGGTTGCCGAAAAATGAATCTAGGAAAAAAATCCCCTGGAAAAAAAAACCCGGATATAAAACCCCCGGAATAAAACCCCCGGAATAAAAACCCCTATGAAAAAAAACACCAGGAAAAAAAACCCCGAACAAAATTTAAGCGAAGTTGGTAACAACTGCAGATTAACTCATAAGTTCTCTTAACCCAATTCATAATAATGAGTTGGTACATTGAAATGGGTAATTAATTAATGCAATAATGAAAAAAGTATATTTATTGAAATAGAATAAAAAAACATTATGGTACAGGGTAACATCACTGAACACATGTACATGTATGGTTATTAAAATCTTATGTTATGGCTAACAGCATTTAGAAAATCTACTAAATTCCTTACTCCATCCCGATACTCTTCGCATAACAGTTTCAGCCTAGCCTGCATAACAACATAAGCTGGCTTTTTCTTTTTCGGCATTTGTCTTCCTATTTGTCGCTGCTGCACCTTGGTTTCATCCGTCGATAATTCCTGCCTCATTTTTTGTATGAGCACCCATACGGTGGGATGGTTTTGGCCGACCAAGGTCGAAAATCGATGGTTCCAACCTTCGGTATGGTTGTTAGTCCGCTCATCGTCTTGAAGGGTGGTATTATGTACATTCCAGCAAGGCGGAGGAAAAACCGGCGGGACATTTCGTATCCGCACATTATCATCATTGACATTTCCTACTCGTCTATTTGTCCCTGACACGTACGTGGCATCGAAGTACTCCACGAGGTCTTCGGCACCTTCGGGGATGTTTTGCCTTAAAAACTCCATACCTCTGGCAACATCTTCCAAAGGTAGAAAGGCTAAGCCGTCCAGCATACCACAAAAGTTTGAAAAATCTTCATCTTCTCGATAGCGACGTTGCAACCCAAGTTCTTGTAATTTTCGTTGGGTAGACTGACACAAATGGTAAAAGCACCCGCGAATAGTAATATGATGAATATAATGAAAATATTAATTTATATAGAAACCATCGTCAATGGGATTGAAAAGAATGTAACCCCATTAAGAATGCCTAATTACGATTAAGTGCACTTATCAACAAGATTTGCAAAATGCAATAATAATAGGAGATTTTATTTTACCGCGCTCATTAATTACCCATTTAACTACAAAAACTCATTAGGAATGTCTGGGATTAAGGGAAGAAATGAGCTAATGAACATTGAAAATAATAAAATTTGCAGTTGTATAAGAAATTATTTTGAATTTGAATTTTGCTGGGTTTCTTTTCCTGGGGTTTTTTTTCCCAGGGGTTTTTATTCCGGGGGTCTTTATTCCGGGGGTTTTATTTCCGGGGTTTTTTTTCCAGTGGTTTTTTTTCCTAACCCCCCGAAAAATATATCTTCCCCACGTTTTCGGTTCACTCGACAAAACTTAGATGCCAGTACATACGAGTAGTTCTGTATACAACCGGTTTCTAGGTTTTCGTTATTAACCAGTGTTCAGTTATGCACAATAAGTTAATATTAGATGCCTCCAAGTAGAGAGAAAATGGATCAATTTTATTGGATAACACTGGATATTAATATGAAAAAGATTAAACTTAGTATGGGTGTATCCACTCGTCCATCTTTTCCAAAAGTGCTGGAACATTTGATGAAGCCTCGTGTGTGCGTCAGCTGTTTTCCGGTGTTTTGATTACGCGTTCTCGCGGGATGTAATTCAGTACGTCTCCAATTGGGAAGTGCCCCGGTGTTAATGCAAGCAAGTCATTAGGATCGCTGTAAATGGGGGAGTGGAGGACAGATTCAATTTGCACAAATACTGTTGTCAATTGTTCAAAAGTTAGATGAACATTGTGGCATTACCTATGATCCGTTTCGTAATCGATTTTGCGGATTTAATGCGGACGACTCAGTATAAATGTCCAATCAATGGAATTGAGCTTAAAAAAATCGGAAAATTCATTGTCTGATAGTAATTTGCTTACTTGTTTTAATTCTTGGTTGGCGTCTACAAAGTTTGTGGCATTATCTGAGTATAAAGACCTACAAATGCCTGCTACTGACGAATCTTGACGTGGATAAATCACTCGCTACCTATGTTAACAAAAAGATGTTTATCTCACATACGCCTTTACAATTTTGCGATTATGCGTTTTCCCGTCTTTAATCAAAAATGGGACGGCGTATTAACAGCTGTATGCAAAAATGGCCCTGTTGGGTGGAACATGTTCATGTGGGAAGTCTGCCATAAGTTTTGCAAGGAAAATTTGAAAGGCTGTTAGTTCTGACTTGATCCATGATAACACAATTCTGGAATCGCACCAAAAACAAACCCTATTCAATTTTGCCTTAAATTTGAAAGAATCAATATCAATAACTTTGTACTTTGTGAGCTACTCTCGCTATCTTGATTGTTTTAAGTGGAGCAACTCGAAAGCGTCACAGAAACGCTAGTATAATTTTGAATAGTGACATGTCGCTTCAATTCATGTAATTGCTAAATTTTATGTAACTTGTGACAATTTCGATGCATATCGTGCACGGACTGTTTTAAATTATGGAATATATGTTTTCATTATACTTTTTTGTATTGTATAAGCACCTTAACGTTAACTTGTATTTAAAGAAATATTAAAGTAAGTCTGTATACTGCAACAGAACATAAAGCTTCTCTTAATTCGGTGAACTATACCCTGAAGAATTCGCTATTTTAACTTGATTAAAACGAATGCTCAACATTGGTATTTACTTCACACGACGAAAGCTTTACTTACTACGAATAACAGTGGCTGTTTGTCTTTATAAAAAAATTCATTACCTATAAAAGTTAGTATATAAAACATCAACACGCATGAAACGCATCACACAAATGTTTCAGATAAAGTTGACACGGTAGGACAAGCTGTAGTTGAGCGCATATTTTCTTTGTTTTATCTCGTTTATAGGGAAAACTCGGCCTTTGAAAAGAATAACCAAATTTAAAGGTACAAAGAAAGAATCCACTGCGTATGAATATATTTTCAGTATGGCTAAAAGTGAAAGGAGTCGTGTTTTTACTACGCACACACACGCTGCCGTGCTTAATAGAAAAATACTGGTTTCGTGCAACAGGTCAGCGTAAATGCGAATCTGCTTTGCTATCCTAATTCACAAACAAATCTTTTGCTTTTCAAAAATGACTTTTGGCAAAGAAACACATACCCTCGCGCCGTCGCGGTATCTTGTTTGCAGGTGGCGCTTTCGTGCATCCTGCATCCTGGAGTCATCCCCCACAACAACCCTCGGCCCAGTTTGACTACGGTAGCTATGTTATGCGGTAACGCTTTGCTGAAGTTCTTTCCGCGCTTTACGTGCTTATACATTTATCAAATTAGTTTCGCTTTTAAGTTTTCTTGACTTGTCCATATAATCTTCTGATGTAATTTTCCTTAAGTTAGTTAACATTTTTTGCAAAACGTAAACTTTCAAAACTTTTCTATCGCACTTTGAAATATTAATGCAACTTTGTCGAAGTGCGTGTGCGTTAAGATAATTAGATACATTTATAATGCATTTATTTTTATTAAGTTTTATATTAATAACACCGCCCTTGATGTGCCAACACCTAGACCCACAAATAATTCGGCATAGTCGATCTAGAAACCGACTGTTTAGATCAACCCGACATGGCGAAGAAGTCGAGACGATCGCTCATAATTTAACGGAATTGAAACATTTTAACGTAACGAAAGACCCGTTTTCTCCGAAAAAGACGCGACTCAAAGTAGAGCATGATGTATTTATGCCATTAAATAAGGAGTCGAGTCAATATCTAACCTCTATGCGTTGGAATCTCGCCGAAATCAGTAACTCTACAAAACTAATAAATTTGTCAGCCGCATACAATTTAAAAAGAAAGATCACCGTAGATTCCAGTGCCGGACCAATTTTAACAAGTAGTTGGCAGTCGAAAGAGAAAGGCTTTTCCGATGTTACAGAAGGTACTACGTCATCTAGTTTTTTACATGGTGACGAAATTGACGAGTTACAGTTACAGGACGAATCATTAACGGACACATTAAAAGTTGAACTTTCCTCGGAAAAATCAATTACTGAGAGTGTTCGTAGTGGTAACGTTGACATAGTTACGAGGTTTTTAAGAATAGTGGAATCGCAACATTTATTAGGTGAGAACTGCACGGCGGGGACGGATTTAAATTTAGGGGAAGGTGTTGTTGATCGCTATGCACAAGAACGTTTTCGTGTTGAAGCAGACGTCGCGGTAAATCGCGCCAATATGCTGACTCGCATTTGGAAATATGCTGATCCCTCCGTTGTTATGTCGGAATATCTTCTTCATGCATCTGTATTCTCTATGGTTGAATTCGATAATGACATTTTCGCCGCAGGAAATTGTTACGACCAGTATCAATACAAAGATTATTGGTTGTTTTGCCCATATGCTTATCGCTTGCCCGAAGGACCAATCCTTGTTAAGGATCTTGCTGTGGAATACAAGTATCTAAGTAACACGTCTGAATGGTTTTACATAGCGAGAAAGAACGCCGAAAAGGTTATAAAAAACTACAAGCAGTTTAGCAAAGGTAAGTTCTTAATATACCTTTATTCAGACACAAACTCAACTTCTAGATAAATAATAAAAATGTAAGTTCCTCAAACTATCTTTTGCAGTCAGGATATTTCCTTTCCGGCGAATGAGTGAAACAATTAATTTGCGATTTCGAGTTTGTAAATTAATCACATCATAATAACCGACAACTGATAAATACCGTAGCAAACGCTAACATACAAACTTTATATGTGAGGGTGTTCCGTCGCTATTAATTTCCATCGCAGTGCCGGAAAGTGTAAAATAAACAACCTCTTTCTACTTCCAAATTGCTTAATTTCTTAACAAACGTTAGATAACTTAAATGGATTAGCGACATATGTCTGTTTTTGAAGAAACATTTACTCCTCTAAAAAACCCGAATACGGTGTCATTACACTTGGCATAATATATTCTTTTGATTTGCGTTTACGACTGAGGCCTGGCAATTTAACAATCGGGACTCTTTAAAACAGCAAGGCAGCTCCGCGGAAAAACGTTTTTATAATCAAACCATGAAACGCGGGTCTTGGAAATTATACTTGGATTTTAAAAACAGCTCCGCGAATATAAAACGCAGTAATATAAAATGGAAGGGAATGGAAATTATATGCAGATATGTCATAACATAACAACCAGCAGTATGTTTATACATGAAATCTGGAAACCGAGATAATGAGTTTAAAAATGTAGACAATGTTTGGGAAAACATTGATGGCATACGTGTCTTATCCTTATAGTCCAGTCAACCTGTGTTTTTAGTGGGAAAAAAATAGTATAAAGCTAATTTTTTCCCCATCGACTACTACCATTTAGACAAGTGTTTAGCCAAAAGTCCCCATCCCTACCCCCCTTGCTTCCCTCCCTGTGCCCCCCTAAACATGAAAAGTGTAAGGGTTTCTTAAATCGCGTCTCTCTCGATTACTAAACAACATATCGGATTGCAATTTGTTTTATTCTCTTTGCTATAACATTGTCTACAAATAAGTTTCAATTGACTTTCGTCGTAACTTTTACCGTTTCTCCCATTATTACCTTTAAAATGATATGACTTAGTACGTACTTTGTTGAAGAGCCTGCGAGATTCAGCCGGTGTAATGCAGAATGCGTACCCAGTCGTGGCGGGCTTCGCCGAGGTAGGCCCGGCGGCGCGACGTTGCAATGCTAATCTTGTTGTATAGTGAGTGTTTTTTTTTAACTTTAAGGTACACTATTGCATTTTCTCTAAACAAAACCAAACGAGTCTCAGTGAAACCTAAATTCCACCCTTTTTAAATTTGTGTCAAATATTAATAAGTCCTTGTATAAGTACAGCTAAACGTTATATTTTTTGATTTTTGTTTATTTAGAGTTAATTTATTTGCTGAAAACCAATCACCTAGTTTACCAACAATACTGTCTCGTATACAATCAAGGTTTGTTATCTGGAAATCCGAAAAAACTAAAGAGGTATCATCCGCGAATTGTAAACAAGTTGCGGGGTTCGTATACTTTTGCAAATCGTTTACGTAAATAATAAATAGTATAGGCCCGAGAATTGAACCTTGTGGTATTCCATATTTGATATAACCTGGACTAGAAGTTTCAGTGCCTAGATCTACATATTGTTGCCTATCTCGCAAATAGCTTTGGAAGAGCCTTAATACCATTCCTCTAATGCCATAAAATTCTAGTTTGGTACTTAAGATGTCGTGGTCTACGCAGTCGAATGCTTTAGATAAATCGCAGCATAGCATCATGGAGTACTTATTGTTTTCAAAACCATCGACCAAGTCACTTACTAATTTACTTAAAAGATCAATGTGCAGGTCCAATGATATTATATTTATTCACAAATTTAATTAATTTACATTTAATAATTGACTCAAAAACTTTTCCTAATATTGGCAGTATGGAGATAGGCCTGTAATTGTTTGGTAGTTCGGCGTCTCCACCCTTATGTATTGGCAAGATTTTTGCACATTTGAACACCGTTGGGAATTCACCTTTTTCAATGCATGTGTTGTACAGTGGTGTCGCGTCTAGTGTTTGTTTATTGTACCGTACTCGACTGCAATCGGTAGATTCAGGATACGGTACTTACTTAACAGTGCGCACTGCGCAGGGGTGTTGTTAATTCGAATTGAAAATTCTCGCACATCGTCCGTGATAGTATTACAAGCATGTTACGCCGCTTATTATTCAGAAAGTTTACGTTTGCGACACGAGCGAGCTTGCGAGCGAGTGGAGCAAGGTTATTCCGTGTGAAGGGTTATTTAGGACTTTAGGGTATACGGTTATCATTTCCAATGTCTCCGATGGTTGCAAGGATTGTGAAATCTGTGAATTTTTTTTAAACTCCACGCAAGAGTATTTTAACACATCATAACATGATCCCATTCCCATTATGTGTTTTTACTTGAATTCTACAATAGTTTTTGTGTACTAGTAGAGAAAAGTGTGTCGAAATATTCTTAATATTCATATTAGTAGCGCAATTTTTAACAAAGGGTTTACCCAGTTGCCTAAAAAACGGCTATACCAGAATAGCATAAAAAATATCCCTTCCTACAGAGGGTTGTAGAGTAAGTGGATTACAATCACCATTATTGAGGGGTCGATCTTTATCATGTGGGTATGATGGTATCAGCAGTAATATATTAAAATTATTTTATCAGCTTTTGATGCATTACTATCTTTATCTAGATTTCAAAGCGACATCTACTTTGTGTCGCCGAAATATATGACCCTCATTAACGGTGATCTGAAGGTTTTTGTGAATTTCCCCAATTAAATGAAATTAAAAAGAAATAGTTGCAATAATTGAAGTAAAAATCGGATTGGAGATGCCTGCAATGGGGCTGAAGGTCTTAATTTTGTACGAAAGTATGATTTCAGAAAGCAGATCAGAATAATTACATCGATATTAGGGATAAATTTTGAATGTGTATATCTATATATAAGTGCATCAAATAAAATAGTTAGCTCATTTCCAAGTGATCCTACTCTTCTGTAACTTAATTTTATTTTGCAGTAAAATGTTCAATACTATACGTACAGACATGCATAGAACGTTTAGTGGAAGTATACACCTGCGCAACTGCTGGAAATAGTTCGAGTCCCGCAAATTACGTATGGATTATTGGATTACATGTTGTACGGTATAAGTTTGAAACCTTATAAACGTAATTGGCTGAAATAAACAGATCCGGTAAAGAAATGTGCTCTATTAATAAATATGCATTTAGAAATTTGATTGTTCTAATCGCTTCTATCGGAAGTTTTACAGGCAACGCTTAAAATTGTGATTTTTACATTTTAAACGGTTTGCACGAGAGCGTAATTTATTGTTTATGAACAACATTATTTAATAAGACATTCTTGCCACCGCGTGGTCCAAACACCTCTTAACCAATATCGACTAACAAGCTCTTTGGATTGCTTTTGTGAGAATTTACATTACCTGGTTTCGTTAAACGAAAAACGGATAACGACAGGGGTTCAAGAATAGGGTTTGGCTATTTAATGCGGCATTTTTATTCAACTCTTTACTTATTTGTAATGATTTAAGCAGTGTTACGGTTAATAGCTTGGAGATATTATTTTATTGCATAAGCAAGGACCGTTTTGGATATATTCAAGGTATCACAATCTCATTCATAGCGGTGAAGTTTCTCTCGCATCCACGGCTTTGTATGTCTTTACATTTGAACCCCAGGCATCGGAAGCGTTCGTGGTCGCCGCTCAAAAATAGATCAGTTTCATTCCTCCATTAGCGTAAGGGAATATGATTCCATGTGTCCTACTGAATCTGCACAGCGCTCGTCAGTATAGCAGAACAAATCAAAAGTGGGACGGTGGAGGCGAAGCCACCTCCATACGGAACCTATCAACATTAATATTACGCGATGGATAGCCATGCGTTTAACAGTTTAACCCATGATACTAAAACTACACTCATTTAGGAACTAATAAACTTTGTTGCAATTTAACATAATAACTAATAAACAAAATCGACTTCTTGATCTTATTATCGCAAATGATCTATTTAATTGTATTATTTCGTTCCATTTTTCAGTAAGTAGCGAAATAATTAGTGTCTGGAAACAAACCCGATAAAAGACGCACGTCTTTGACTCTTTGATGGTTTTAGTTTGGTTTTTTCCCAATTTATTTATTTATTTAGTAGCTTAATGGGCGAAAAGGTTTTCGTGGGACAGTCTCCTCGGTTTTCCCATAAGATCAGCTAAATAGTCAATGCAAGAGATGCCGTTGCTGTAAGTTGCTGCAGTGGCCTCATGGACCATGGAAGGCAGTTGTAGGGTAGGTATAGCCCAAAACTAGCCAATTAGTTGGGATTAACGTGGCAGTGTTTCTTTCTGAATAAAAGAATACCAAAAAGTGATGATTTGCAATAGCTAGTTTTCGAAGGGATTCAGGATGCAAATGCCCTCAATTAAAGTCGATCCAGTTATTGTTCCTACGTCGCGTCGCTTGATTACGCGTACAACCTACTGTTACTTGCAAGTTACTGGCACAGGCACAACTATTTTTTAGTTGAAGAAGTTGTCAGAACTCGACTATATTCCTACTCTATAATCACTTGATTGTCATGCAAAAGACACAGTACCACGCTTCTGATGAATTTACATTTACTTGCCTTACAGTGACTCTATAGAGACAGTGTGGTCATATCGTTGTGTTATTGTCTATTGGTAGTTAGGAGATCCGCCATGTTTTGGCCAAATACACAAGATTGGTGGAAATTAACCTAGAAACCAAGGTGATGAATTTATCTTGCTCGACACAATTGTGACAGTATTATTGTAACCATAGCTAGCAAAATGTACCATCTGGACAAATTGAATTAGCATGGAACAAATTAATTACTTACTACTTACTTGAGAAATTCGCCGCGTGTTAGGGCATTAAGAAGGTGCTGTGCTCACTCAATAAAGACACTACTTTAACGTGAAGTGAACGTTGGTAGGAAGAGTACTTACAGTGTGCTGGGATCTGAATACCCCGAGTGGCTAGCTCACCAAAATAAATGTTCAATCCGTAAACTTACTTAATGCAGTGGCCGTGGCGTACCTAGGTATTTTTCGAAGCGATGCCGGATCAGGTTTTGGCGCCTTATCACTTACCATTGAGCTCTAATTAATAAAACACCGTACATTTTTGAGAGAAACTTTACACAACATTTTAAAAGCACTGCACTACTTAAATTTTAGCAAAATGCTTTGAATAACGAAGTCTTTCACTCAACGAAGAATAGAAATACATTTATTTATAATGTTTTCAATTCTCGCGTCAAATTAAGCTATGGCATAGGGTACAAGTCGTAGAAATGATTGCGTCTTACAATGGGGTGCAAATGGTGGTCACACTAATACAGACTATTGTATAGATCACAAATAAAGTATTATTATTACTATTAGTTTAAATTTGCAGTCACTTTTCCTACCGCTGTAACTTTGTACTACAAGGGCCATCCAGAATGTAACAGACGTTTTGAAATAAACAGGCTTAGGCTATATTTATAAAAAGGCTTAGGCTATATTTCAACATAGTCGCCATTCGTATTGAGGCGCTTATCATGGCGTGGTACAAGTTTTTTTATTCAAACTTTGTATACATCCGCCGCCTGTGGGGGCGTCAGAAGCGGGTACCGACAAAGGAAATGTGGTAGCTCTCGATAAGATCTTACTAACGGTGGAGTCAAAACTTCAAACCCGAATTGCCGGCGAATGGGATGTCGAAGGTGGGTATCGACTAAAGGAATATGGTAGCCCCCGATAAGATATTATTCATTGTGGAGTCAAAACTGGCTAATAAAAGTACTGATCTGCCACACAAAAATGCGCTGATATCCCTTGGATCTAACACGAAGACTTTGGTAATTTTTTTCATTTTTTAACGATGTTCGGTTCATCCTAAAGGAGCGTAAATTTAGTTTTAATTATATTTCAGTGCACCCTGTATTCGACTTTAGCCAAGTATTAGAATTTAACTGCCGTTCTTGTCTTTTATGACTGGCCTATCCGGTTCACCACGTATTGCCCATCTCGACATAGTGCCCTCGGTGCTTCAGCGCCTCCGACGCGCCCTCCCGCCTTCAGAGCGCGGTGCCGCGGCACATTTGGCACCTACCTAGTTACGCCACTGACTTAATGTTCATTTGTTTGTAAGGTTATGGTTTTATGAACTTGATGTATGTCTCAATTTCGTCGTCCGTGGACTGAATGAGGTAGAACACAAAAGAAAAGTACAAAAGAAGTACAAAATTGCACGAATTAGAATTTTATTTTTTCCTTTTAGCGATCGATTTCGGGGTTATGGTTTTAATCTGTATCTGGATGGGCGTAATAAATATAACAATAATAATAACAATGCACATATGAACTGAACAGATATCATACACTTGACCACCTATACCACACCCGACACGAAAGTTGTTGCCTACCATAGCTCACAAATCGTATTTATTAAGAGAAACTGTTTACATATTAGCAGAAAAATATACTCTGTCTAAGATAATTCACTCGGTTAATGAATGTAATAATAATAATGCATTTAAAATGAAGTGCCATACAACTGGAAAACGTTTAAAAATGAACATAGTTTGGCTGTAACGGGAGGTATGTATGGCATAAGTATATTCTAATCTATTTCTTAACAAAATATTGTTCCTCTGCAGAGCAGTGTTCGCTCTAAAAACATAATGTACATTGAGAAAATGATGAGAAATGGATTCTCAATTGGTAGTTAATATGTATAGATCCAAGCTGCAACGTTCTTCACAGTGCATCGCTGACAACTGTAACGAGTGATAAATTTACGCAAGTGAGCGTAGATAACAGACAACGGAGATTCTTTTAATTACACGGTGTATATGATATCCACTATCTTAAAAAACAAACTGCGCCATTACTATCCCATTAAAGGATATTAGTTGTGAGATGCTTCTAAACTGATTGCCCCGTTGTTAAGGGTATCTCCCACAAATGGTCGTCGTGCTATAGGATCATTTTTAATATTGAGGTTTCACACTAGCCCTTCTCTTTTTACTCATAGAAGAATTACGCAGAATTAATGTGCTCTGCGTGATGTTTAGGAAGGGTAATAACCATAAAATTTAAAAAAAAAATGCATAATTTTGTCATTTCAGGCATTATTACACACTGTGCCCTGTTTTCATAACCACAAGTGAGATAAATTGAGGAAAAGGGTTTAAACACCAAATAAAATTATTAATTAGGCAAAAAAAACTTGCCTTTAATTTTTCATATATGAAAATTACAGTTTTAGCTCTTTCATTTTTGACATTCAAAGCATCCGCCTCGAATGGAGGCCACTTTTAAAAATTACACCTCTTTATTTGACGGTTGCTTGAAATGCAGGTTTTAAAACGACCGTTTCATAATTTTGACGTGTACTCATATAATAAAATTGTGGGGGACCATTTTTTACACGGCGTTTAATACGTCAGAAACGTCTTTAAAGTATACATTATTGTTAGCCCCGCGCACGATGAGTGGTAAATGGTGTATGTTGCGACGAATCGTTTTGTATGAAGGCGATTTTCTTCGTAAAATCAGCACGTACGAAGTAACACAAAAATCAAGTACAAATCGCACATAACGGACATTTTTTAGTTATTGTTGTATTATATGGTCTCACGAGCCGAATATTTAAGCAAAAATTCACAGATTGCGCAATCCATGCAACCATCGGAAATATAATTAAAATTATTGAATAGTTCTCAAAGGTGTATGTAAATATTCAGTTACGTTATAAAAAGAATGGCTTAATAAGTGCGCCTTAACGACTCTTTTAAATTTAAAAAAATTGTAAGGTTTGATACAATCAGAACTATAATGTATAAGTCAACTCTGAGACTGTTATTTTTAGATCTACTTAGCTTATAATAGGGCGTTTTTATATTTTTTTTGCTCCTCGTGTAGAATAGTTGTGAGAGAAGTGCAACCGAATTACTTATTTCATTCTAAAAAGTGGGGATATTTTTCAGTAAGTATCGGATACCGTGGTGCGATCGACTTCCCAAACCCTGCGTATGTTACTCTTTTTTCCATAAGGTTAGGCTTCTTCTTAATTTTTTATTCAATATTAAGTATAACCATAGATTATATACAAGTATATAATCAATAAGGACTGATAATTTTTTACATTATATCAAGCGGAGAGTTCTAGAATATTGATAACTTAAAATATCAAATTTCAAGGTGGCAATTCAATTAAGCAGATGTAGCGATAACCATTTTAATATTCAGTACGATTGATTGGAGGCACTAAATAAATGAGCAATAGGATGAATGACGAAAACAAAAGGTATGTACGAATTGTGTTTTGTATTACAAAAAAGGATAGTAAGATTGATCTTTGGTCTTAGTGGGAGAACTTCGTGCCGTGAATTCTTCAAAAGCAAAAAAATATTGACCGTGGCATCTATATACCTCCTCAAACTACTATGTCACATTCACTTAAATAAGCACAACCTTCTGAGGAATTGTGACATTCGTAGTTATAACACCAGACACAAAACCGATTTTGTAAATTTTAAAGTGAAGAATAGTTATTGTACTAAATCACCAAATCACGCCGGTGTAAATTTCTTTAATAAGCTTCCAAGTGATCTGAAAACTATTCAAAATAAATTTATATTTAAGCGGAAGTTAAAAACGTTGCTATTCAATCATTGCTTCTACACTGTGAACGAATTCCTCACTCTTACTGCACATCTTTAGTCTTAGTGTTCTTGTGTTTTCTATTGTTCCATAGTGATCATTAATGGCTTTAATTTATATGTATATTTTAATAGTTGTTTGTTTGTTTCATGTTATGTTTATATATACACATACACACACATTGTAAGTACCCAAGTAATTGTAAGACGAGTGCAAAAATTACTATGTAATTACTTAGCACAATAAATAAAATGAAATGAAATGAAATAAGCCTTTCCCGTTTAAATAAAAATTGCCTCTGCGCCCTGTAAACCATGCTTTAAACGGCATTGCGCCCCATTGCATGCACCAGTACTTAGTTACGCACAGGAATACCGCGTCGGTTCCAAAGTACAATAAATGCTATTTTAGATGATCATTCGTACATTGTTTTCTTAGATACTGCCAAAATTGAGATCGAAATTCAGAGGGAAATTATGTTAAACATATAGCATTTCCATAACAAGACATTCCATTTCAACACTAACGTCAACTAATCTATTAATCAATTACCAAAGATAATTCAACACTTTTGAAAGCGGTGGAATAACGAGTATTTTTTTGTCAACTCTGCAAGTTCTCCCTCAATGAAAGACAACAGTTACTTGGACCCCATTGCAGATAGACAATCTAGTGATTATCTAAAATCTAAAATGCTGTTACTGGTGGTATGTCTGATGTAAAGATGTTAAAGAGAAGTGGCCCCAAGATGCTTCCTTGTGGAACGCCAATGGCGAACATGTGGATATGTGCGTGCTTCCATTTACTGGGGAAGTGGCCTTTTCGGAGATCCATTGAGCAGGGAGGCTAGATATGCTAGGCTCTTCTTGGTTAAGTGCTGAAGTACAATGTTGGGTATAAGGTCATATAAAGGTGCTTTTCGTTTGGTTAAGCTGCTTTCAGTGGGCTATTTCTTTGGGTGATGTGGGTTCAATGTTTGCGGGGATGGGAAGATTTCTTTCGATGTGGTTAGTTATATGAAGTGCTTGCGTGGGGTTGCAGATATTTAATGGTGATACCTTTTCGAGGTGAGTAGCATACGCTTCGGATTTTTCGGCATCTGTGTTCCAGAGGGAAGGGTTGGCAGTTCGTCGTTTTGTTTTAGGATTCGTTTAGTGGTTTTCCACATCCCTGAATCTATCGGGCCGATGTCTGCGATGTATTTTTTGTATGATTCGATTTTGTATGTGTCCAGTTCATTTTTAATACGATGCGTTAGATAGTTTAGCTGTCGCTTCTCGCTTGATTTTAGGGTTTCGTGTTCGTTGCCACTGTCTTCTTGCTTGGCTCTTCTCTTTAACCATACTGATTATATAATTTGGAGCACGATTGTGGTCCGTCCATGAGCGTCTGGTGATAGTTAAGATGGATGATTTTACTGCTTCAGTTATTGAGTTCATAATTTCTGATACCGTAGAATCTACGTCCTCGTTACTGTTTAGACTATTAGGCTTCGTTAGATTTGCATCTAATTGATCTTGAAAAACTTCCCAGTTTATTTGCCCACTGATTAGTTTAAAAGGAGGCTGCCTCGTTTTTGCACCTCATTTAAGAGTCTTCTGTACCCACTGCATCCAATGTAAATTTCCATAAGAGCGCCCGCCATAAAAACTATTTGTTTTTCCAAGAACAATTTTTTTAAAGAACTATTTTATAAATTTAGACCTTTATCTACAAAATGTTCGGACTATTTTTTTTTTAAAGTTTATAGCAACTTAATACCGATTGTTTAAAGATTAGATGTTTCGCACCGATTATTGCGCTAATCTGTTTTATTTTTTTACTCTCGATCAAGACAATTTATGGAAAAAGTAAACCGACAGTTTTTTAGATAAGTTACTTCTAAACATGACCCCAAAAAATGAAATCATAATTTTTGTAAATAAAGTCTGTATCTTGGCGGGCGTTAAATCAACAATTTGAGTGTAACAAGTGGCGCCGCTGCTTAGTCTCGGCGGGAACTAACTAAGGACCAAGACAGGAGTTGACAAAGCAAGAATATCATCTTATCTCTTGCAGCTATAATCATCTACACACTATAATGTAAAAAAGTTGCGCTTAGGTAAAGAAGACTCTTAATGGTGGCGTTAATACATCTGATTTGCGCTTTAATTGCCCTTGCGAGAGCAATATTTATCCATTAGTGTGTTACGTGCGCGGGTAGATATAAATACGCGGTTAGATGAAAATATTTGGATGTACTCACAGTTTGGCTATAAAGATAGCTTTGAGGTCGGCTGTTTCGCACTGATAACGGAGCGAAATAAACATCCGCTCAGCACCAGAACTTTAACTCCATTTAATGCTCAAAGAATATAATAATCTGCTGTTTCTTGAGTTCATTCGAATGAGCATTCGACTATATTTTAAGCAAAATTTGCGGTAAACGGTCTTGGAAGAACTGCCATGCTCAGCGGGCTCAGCCCATATCAATTATCGTACAAGTAACTATTTAAAACAAAGAAACCGTTAGAAGAATAGTTACATTCCATCAATTTTTTCATGTTCTGCCGTTCATAATTTTTTAACGTATTATTTTTACCATAGAGTAAACAACGTTTATTACTCTATGTTTTTACTCTATAGAGGAATACCTACTTGTGACTTTCACTTGTCTTATTTGTATTTTTAATATTGTTAGTTTTGTATGAATTTCTTTGTCTGTTTGTACCTTGGTCTGTAATTTGACGTGTCGCCACCAATTGAATGTGACATTACGATTAAATATGCATTACATTAAAAGGACAAAGATTGCGATAAGCTGCATTTAAAACAATATGATGTTACAAAGCGTAAGACGTGCACGTTAATTTACGGTCCCTTAATCATGGACCTTTCGTTAGGCGGTGTTATTTACCTCGATTACTCAATACTGCGGAACTTAGTAGTTGTTAACACTATAAATGGGATTTATTTTGTATTTACCCGAAATAGTTAGGTGCCCGCCGATTGATTGATTTATCCCCATTACAGAGACTTTCGGAACATTACGATCATAAAATATTAACTTCCAGTTAAGAGGTTCTGGAAAGTAGTGTACATATCTATAACTTCAAATGATACGCAAAGGCAACGTCATTTTAATATTTATTTTCCACATCAAGAGCTTTCGTCCCACGTTACCCGGAATAGATAATTTAGAAAGGCCCTTGTATTATTGCCTGAAAGGAATTTATGTTTGAACGGAATCGTTCTAACAGAAATAATAACTTGGGCATGTTATGAATTACATCCACCGAGAAAATATTTACGCCGCTCGTTTTCAGGGGTTCATTAACATTATTCTGTTTAAAAATTGCGCCGGATTATATTGCCAACTGGTATAAACAGACAGATATTTACAATTTTTGTATTTGCCAGCACTGTCAAATTGTATACATCGACAAGTGAAGAAGGACGTGTTCTGAGAGAAACCTACTGGTAGCGAGTAGCGCATTCCCGAAGGTATTAGCGGAAAATGTTTTATCTTTGTAAGAGAAGCATATATAAGTAGTGAACACGAAGGTTCATCAAAGCACGGTATTGACGTGTAAAATAATGATGAAAAATGTGTCGTCCAGGTTTAATAACATGCCCCTTGACGTGTGCTGCGTGCAGAAATCAATACGATATTCGCGTTGACAAACACCAAATCGTGAATTTTACATAAGTCGATGGAATATGTTAGGTTCCAAAAAACTGGGCCTAGGGTCGACGTACAAATTTATAATTTATGAGAGACCTTTTATAATTGAAAAAAAGCATCGACAATTGGTAAAACACGGTATTTAATAGTGCTTTATTTATCAATGAATTAAACGATTCACAAAACAATACGTAGGTACAATACGTTACTACGCTAATATCAATAATTCTCGATCTTCCTATTTTTCCCGCTACTTCTTTTTTGTACCCTTGATTATTCACGGATTTTCTACATCCTCCCGGCCCAGTGATTTCCAAGGGAAATAGTAATTGAATTGGCCGTCTCAAAACGGTCTGGTCGGCAGTTTTCACTTCGCAGGCCCTAACTCTTCCATCACGTCCATGAAATAACTTCATTATTCGGACTAACTTCCAAAGTAGTCTTGGTAGTTATCGTCATGTAGCAAAGCCACATCTCCAACTTCTATCTTCTTAGACTGAACTTGATGTTGATTATGGAACAGTCGTGATTGTTGCAAATAGTTATTTTGACCAAACCTTCCAAAATTTCTGCGTTAACTTGTTACGATTTTTTACCATTCCATTTTTGCAAATTTGTTTCTTTTTATATCCGGATGGTTGTTGTTGATATGAAATCCACATTCGTTACTACCCAAAAGGAAATGTGCTGGTGTCAAAAACATTAAATTTTCGGGCTGATCATCCAAGTAGGTAAGCGGTCTCATATTCACCGTAGCTTCAATTTCTGAAATGATGGTTTGTAGTTCGTCACAATCAAGGGATTTCTTTCCAAGTGACAATTTTAGAGCATCTTTTACAGTTTTGACCATTCGTTCCCAAAATCCGCCCCACCACGCGGCGCGCTCCACAATAAATCTCCATTCAATGCAACGTCCTGTGACAAAATTTTGAAATTTATCGGTGCAAATTATTTTGTATAATTCTTTCAATTCTAAAGCTGTTCTCTTAAATGTTTTCGCGTTGTCTGAATAAATGATATCCGGAACTCCCCTTCTTGAAATGAACCGTCTAAATGCGTTAATACAGCTCTCTGCTGTTAGATTAGGAACTATTTCAAGATGTACGGCACGTACCACAGCACACGTTAACAGCATGATGTAAGCCTTTTGCCGCCTCGATTCGTTGATAATGTATAGAGGTCCAGCGAAATCTAGGCCCGTTACCTTAAATGGTTCTGCTGAAGACACCCTACTTCTTGGTAAGGGTGCAAAAGGTTCATTGCCAGGTTTTGCTCGTAATCTCTTGCAAATTATGCATTTGCTCAGTATAGATTTTACTCTTTGCCTGCATTGTAAAATCCAAAATCGTTTTCTTATATGTACCATCGTCACGTTTACTCCACCATGCATTGTGGAAACATGAGAGTTCGAAATAAGTTTATCCGTTAGAAATGACGTTTTAGGTAACACCACAGGATATTTCGTTTGGTACGGTAAGGAGCTTTCCTGTAAACGGCCTCCTAATCTCATTATATCGTCTTCATCAAGAAAGGGACTTAGCGTTAAAACTCGAGAAGAGGGTTCAATTTTTTTACCTCGCCTTAGGTCAGCTATTTCACTTGAAAAATGCTGTCCTTGAGTTACCTTTATCCAATATCTTTCAGCCTCCTTTAACTCTTGAGCCTTCAAGCTTCCAGTTCTTTTGTTCTTTTTATTTCTTAGATTATGGTAATATCTTTTAACATAAGCGGTAATGCGAAAGATTTTCTCCAAACTACTAAATCTCTCAAGTTTGAAGATTGGTTCGTTATTCTGGATTACTTCTTCTCCTTGTACTAGCAAAACAGATGCTTCAGATCCTATCGCGATATCTTCTTCAGGCCATTCTTCTGGTTTAAATTTCAGCCAATTAGGTCCATGTTTCCAAACTTCCGATGTCATAAGACCTTTAGATGTTACACCCCTCGTTAGTAAATCTGCTGGATTCTCTGCCCCTGGACAATGGCGCCATACTCCAACTGAGTTCTTCTTAATTTCAGTTACACGACTGCGAACATACGGTTTCCACCTGTCAGCTTTGCCCATGATCCAATATATCGTTATTTTCGAATCTGTCCACAAAGTGCAGGAATGAAATTTAACGTCAATATTTTCAAGTATAAATTTCTGAAGTCGAGTTGCACAGACTGCCGCGGTGAGTTCCAGTTTTGGTAACGTTAAGCTCTTATCTCCCTTTTTGTCAATTGGAGCTACTCTACCCTTAGACATGATAAAGTTACATTCGACTTCGTTTTCGTTAACTACTCTGAGATACGCCACTGCTCCATACGCCTTTGGGCTCGCGTCCGCAAAAATGTGAAGTGAAACTTCGGAGTTTCTGTCTTCGAGTGCACATCTGGTAAACGAAAAATGTTTCAAAGATTTCAGTTCAAAACACCATCTCAACCATTCATTGGTGATATTATCAGGTGTGGTTGAATCCCAGTCGACCTTAAGTTTCCAAATTTCTTGGAGCAATATCTTATTTGCTCTTACCAAAAAGGGACTCATAAAGCCAAGTGGATCATAAATTTTCGATACTATTTGTAGCACCCCACGTTTCGTTATAGATTTATTATCGATTTCATATAAAACTGAAGTTATATCTACTGCTAACTCGTCATCGTTATGGTACCATAAAATTCCAAGTACTTTCTTGGCATTAACGTTTTCCTCGCGTTTCATCAATTTTCTGAGCGAAACGTCATTGCTGTTCCACTTACGTAAATTCATATTAGCTTTAGCTAAAATTTCTTTGGACTCTTAGTAAATACGTTCGGCTTGAGTTACGTTATCAACTGCTACTACCAAGTCATCCACATAGAATGAAGACCTCAAAATTTCGCAAGTGTCTGCTAGATTTTCCGGCTGCGATTGTAAAAGTTTCTTAAGTGTAACCGCCAGCAAGAAGGGACTGCACTTAATCCCAAACGTTACACGTTTCATTCGGTATTTTGATATTCGTGGAAGATTATTGACGTCATCAATAGGAACGCTATACCACAAAAAACTGTGAGAATTACGATCGCGTTCTGCTATAGCGATTTGCAAGAAAGCTTTCTCGATATCGGCTGTAAATGCAACTCGTCCGACACGAAAGTTCATTAAAATTCGTAAAAGAAACGGCACTAAATTTTCGCCTTGCAAAAGTACGTCATTTAACGAAGGCATACCAGGGCCGTGCGCCGACGCGTCAAACACGATCCTTAATTTTGAAGTGTCTTTGTCATCCCGATATACCGCCCGGTGCGGCATAAAATAAATTCGAATGTCATTTGTCACTTCCGGTAAAAGTTCGGCACAATCATTGTTCATGTATTCACGCATCGCACAATCGTATTCCCGAAGTTTGCCGCGTTCGTTGAGTTTGCGCGTTAATGACTTTAGCCTATTGAAGGCACCGTTAAAGTTAGAATCAACCCGTACGTTTGGCTCTATCCAAGGCATGGCAACACAATATCTATCGTTTTCAAAAGTTATATTCTCATCTAAAAAGTGTTTTGTATGAGATTTGTCCGTCACGTTATCATTGTTTATCCCGATTGTTTCAAGAGTCCAAAAGTTTTCTAACCCGTTACCAACAGTCTCACAATCGAGCTCGCACTGTACGTGTAAAATGTTCGCCACGTTAATCCCGACCGAAAACGCGTATTCGTTAAAATGTCCGCTGCCTACACCGTGAATTGTTCAACCAAATTTGGTTTCGATCGCCATCAAGTCTTCAGTGATTTTCTTCGTGTTATTGGTCACTATCTTCCAATAAAAATCAGAACCAATTAAAAGCGATATTCCATGATGAACGTTAACGTTAGAGTCGCACAAATCCGCTAATCGATAATTTATGCTGAACTCATGTATCAATGGTTCTTTTAATGACGGTGCGCTCAATGAATCAAAACAAATTTCGGGCACTTCAATCGCGTTGATAGTCACCTCATCGTTAATATACTCGCTTTTCAACGTTAATGATACTTTTCGACATAAGCGAGCCGGAGCCCTTTCAGATTTTCCAAAAGGCATTATCGATATTTTGTGTGTCCCTATAACAGGTAAGTTATGCTTTCGTGACACACATTCTTTGATAAAAGTTAAATGGCTACCTCCATCTATAACCATACGTAAAAAACTCTTAGGTAGGCCACTGTTCGTTATTATTTGTGCACAAGCGGTTTGTAAATAAATTATTTTGCCTAAGCACCCGTTCGCTAACAAATTTGTCGACTCAAATTTACTACTCGATGCGTCATTTTTCGTGGATTCAGTTACAGTTGCAGATTTCTTCTTATAATCTGGATCACACATAGACGTTGCGTGTTTCGCTTTACACTTTGCGCAAGATACATTTACTCGACAAAACCTTGAATTGTGATTCGACTTGGTACATCGGAAACAGCACCCTTTAGATTTTAAAATCTCTTTCTTTTGCGCCAGCGTTATTTTGCTATCACAATCCATCGCGCCATGATCGTTAGAGTTGCAAAACAAGCACTGTTCTTTTACAGATGTAAGCAAACCTGCTGCTGTGCACGTTTTATCACTAGATTTCTGAAATCTATTTTTGTGAACTGAATTTTTCTCGTTACTTTTAGGCTCATCTTCCAAAACTTTAGCCTGTTCAATTGATTCTACTTCTAACTTAATAAAGTTTAAAAGTTGAGAAATTTGATGTTCATATGAGATTTCTTTAGAACTTATGACACTTCCAGCAACAGACTCGTTATCATCATTATCATTAGTTGTAACCTGTCGTTTGAGGAATTCAGTTCTCATAGTAAAGGGTAGTGCTTTTAATAAAATAGATTTCACCATCATCCCATAATTTTGTGGAGACACTCCCAGCGTCTGCAGAGATCGCGTTATTTTTGAAGCTGTATTGTATAATTTTCTCAATGAAACATCATTTGTGGTTTTGACTGGAGTTAAAGCTAACAGCTGTTGAGTGTAGTTATCGGCAATTTTTTCGTTATTTCCGTACTGCTCCTTTAAAAGCTCAACTGCATCTTTATAGCTTGAACTACTGGACGTTAAACCTTGAACGGTTATTGAAGCATTTCCAGTTAAAACAGACTTTAAATATGTAAACTTAGAAGATTCCCCTAGATCGTTATTATTGTGAACAGCAGTCTCAAACTGCTCCCAAAAGGCAGGCCACATTTTATAATCACCGTTAAATTTTACTAATTCTAATTTGGGTAATCTCACCGCCCTTTTGGTTTCTGCCCTTGTAGAAGCTGCTCTGGCTGCACGTCCTTCGGCTGTAATGGACCCCACGTCTTCTTCGGCGTCGACGATGCTGGCTGCATATTTTCCACCCGCGCTTGATAGTTCGAATTCCAACCTGGCAATCGCTGCAACCGCCTTATCTTCGTATTCGATAATTTTCTCGCACTCTGATTCAATCTTATCGACGGGTATCTCACTTGCTACTTCAATATTTACGCGTTTTAACGAGTCGTTCACCGATTTCAGTCTGTTAATTAAAACAATAGCTTCCTTGTGGTCAACCGGCGCGTTATCATCAGACATTTCGTTAGCCCGATCCACAAGTTTCGTTAGCTGCGTCCGATACGTTTTCTTTAGCGCTTGATTCATGATATGCTTCCGTTAATGCACTATTTTTGACAAACAGTTCACGTTATGACGTTAATTAAATTTTTTACACTTTAACTGTCAATACCGGCACGTCCGTTAGAAACCGAATTGTCCGTTATTAAAGTTCCACGATTCACTTTCCTCTTTCCCGGGTTTCGGCACCATGAAAAAAAAGCATCGACAATTGGTAAAACACGGTATTTAATAGTGCTTTATTTATCAATGAATTAAACGATTCACAAAACAAATACGTAGGTACAATACGTTACTACGCTAATATCAATAATTCTCGATCTTCCTATTTTTCCCGCCTACTTCTTTTTTGCTACCCTTGATTATTCACGGGATTTTCCACA
>NW_022170510.1:12455790-12475619 GCF_008802855.1 Photinus pyralis | reverse complement strand
CTACCAATAAACAACAATTAAAATAAGTAAACAATAAAACATTAAATATCGTAGTCTGAAGGGTTCCCCGTCTAATTCCGTCTTTTCTTGTGAAGTTTTAATTTTATGTATGTACTATGTCTATCTAATAGCATAAAATTTGACAATTCGTGAGCAATAAAACGTAAAAATTTTATGAACACTAAAATAAAAAACACGCGCTATAGTGATGACGAAACCTTCAGACTTCGTTGTATACATTATAATAGTAATAACAATAAAACATCCACCACCACCTAAGTTTAATAAGTATAGTTATATACTTACATAGTAAACCTCCACCTAATGTGCGCTGAACTTGCAGGATGCCCTAAAATGCAGACCCTCTCAGTGGGTGTGAGTCGTAACCCTTGCATATTCCTAACAGGTTGATGATATATTCACGAAAATCCCTAAAATGCAGACCCTCTCAGTGGGTGTGAGTCGTAACCCTTGCATATTCCTAACAGGTTGATGATATATTCACGAAAATCCCTAAAATGCAGACCCTCTCAGTGGGTGTGAGTCGTAACCCTTGCATATTCCTAACAGGTTGATGATATATTCACGAAAATCCCTAAAATGCAGACCCTCTCAGTGGGTGTGAGTCGTAACCCTTGCATATTCCTAACAGGTTGATGATATATTCACGAAAATCCCTAAAATGCAGACCCTCTCAGTGGGTGTGAGTCGTAACCCTTGCATATTCCTAACAGGTTGATGATATATTCACGAAAATCCCTAAAATGCAGACCCTCTCAGTGGGTGTGAGTCGTAACCCTTGCATATTCCTAACAGGTTGATGATATATTCACAAAAAGCCCTAAAATGCAGACCCTCTCAGTGGGTGTGAGTCGTAACTCTTGCATATTATTAGGGGTTCATTACACTGTTTTTACACAAAGGAACAAAGCTTACATTTAAAGGGAGTGTTGTTTTGATACTCTTCAATAGGTATTTTAGGGTTTGCTGTACAAACATGATGGCACCATCGTTTACAAATTTCGCACTGTAGCCAATCAACATTACATGCCTCTTTGGCAATTCCGCAACATATTTCTACGTTAGTGCTTTTAAGGCAAACTTTACATTTATCCCATACAGATGGTTGTGCAGGTTCGGCTCGTGAACAATGAATACAATATTCTTCCATTGGCAAAGAAGATTTCAATAAAAATTCTTGTAAATAAATCCGATAGTTTGTAGGATCAAAATTCTTGTCCAATACAAAGGAACCATTATTTAAAACAATATTCTCAATAAAATGCATCACAAATATTCCGCAGTTATAGCCATCTCTTTGCTTATTATGATCTACCATTACTAGCTTCCAAGAATCAGAGGGGATGTGCAAATCGTTTAATACATCTTTAAATAAATCAAAATATTTTTCGGCACAGGCTTTAGTAAAACTACGCGAACTGTTCAGTACAAAAAAATGTTTATTTTTTCCGTCGGCAACGAACAAAAACCAGTGATCGGAATGAATAATCGGTATAAATATAGTTTCTCTAAATGACAAACGGGTAAGAGAAGCTAATGGTGTATGAGACTGTAAATTAAAGTTGTCCAATGGCGTGGCCATAATGGAAAAATAGTTGCCATTACTCATTACCTGTAACCTAGCGAACAAATCAATTATAAAAGACCCAACCCAATTTTGATTAGCTAGTGTAAAGTAATCTCTAAAATCGAGATCTGTCATATAAAAGTCGCAGAGATCATATTTTGCAATATACACAGAAATTTCAGAAATGGTAAAATTTTTGGTAAAATAAGTATTATATCGAAACACCCTATTGTTGAAAAAAAGTTTTTGGTCTATTATGTCTTTTTGTAACACGGTCTGTAAATTAGGAACAATGATTTTTCGGCGTAGATGGGTTGCCTTGCGTTTGGGTTTTTTATTCCATAATTCTTCTGTGCTTTCTAATTCTTGGGAAGCTTTTATTCTGCGAGGTTTTTTAACCAACAAATTAAATATAATAACAAAACTGCAACAAGCTATGCAGTCACTTTTAAGTTATTATTTAGCTGTGCTGCTGTTTTTGAAATCGGCATGGGTTTATTAATGGTTTAAAAGAACTCATATTTCAGCACAACGTGGAGATGTTCACAAAACCGTCATATTTTGTTTGTCGTATAAACTGTAGTTATTTTTTAAGATAACTTGATGCAATTTTATATTTTATTAGTTCAATATATTACAAAATGAAAACAGTTTACCGCTACTAGACAAAAACGATACTTTTTGAGTAATAGACCAGCAACGAATTGACCGTTTTCTATATAAATGTATAAAGCGACTTTAACGCTCTGTAACTTTTTTATTTTTTAAGATAACTTGATGAAATTTTATATTTTATTAGTTCAATACATTACAAATTGAAAACAGTTTACCGCTACTAGACAAAGGCGATACTTTTTGATTAATAGACCAACAACGAATCGACCTTTCTCCTATATAAATGTATAGGGCAATTGGTCAACTTCAACGCTCTATAACTTTTTTATTTGTTGAGATAATTACATTAAATTTTATATTTAAATTGTTCCGTGTATTAAAAACACAAAACAATTTTCCGATAGTAGTCAAAGGTGATAGTTTTCCCGTCACGAGCGATTTTCTTTTTTCCCCATGTATTCTAGGGGGTCAAGTTTCGTTACACGCATCCTGGTTATGACGTCACGCGTTGCTGGCCATCGTTCGTTGCTAACTTCACATACTTAAAAATTATGGTCTCACCAAATTCAGAGAAGGAAGGCCTTTCCAATGATGTCATATCTTTCTTCCTTGTTGCGCAATTACCAATGCTAAGGGTTTTGCTTTAGTACTAGGTATGCCATACAAAAATTAAAAAGGAAGTATATAGGTACTTAATAATTGCAAACATTTAAAAGAAAAAATCTTCAATATCGACCTGTTCCTAAAACGTTTCAAGATTTTCAAAACCCTTACTGTTTTGATTATTAACAATCTCTTAAAAAATGCCAAAATTTTTCCATGTATCTCTTCAAACTATAAAATAAATAACAATAAGAAAATCAAAAAGAAACCTTTAAGTTCATTCACTACCATAGTTGTAGCAAAGATAACGGAAAAAAATAAGCAGTTAGTGTATTTTTACTCAGTCACCAATAATCAACATATAGCCATATGTGGTCAAAGAAACGTAAAACTGGTTCTAAGAAAACTGGAAACTTACCTTTTCTGAACACCACCACAACACTACCACCAGAAATAAAATTTTTTTAAATTAAAAAAAAAGTATACACAAAATCAAAACCCGTGCTCAGATAAATTTTAAAATACCACTCTGTCAAACGTTCAAGAATGAAGATACTATACAGGCGTTAAAGTTCTAATTAGTTGTGGTCATACGTACTTAAACCTGATTTTTCGGACCTAATTACTTTTACCTTGTAATAAACCCTATTCATCTTCCAGAAATAATAGAAAGGATGTCATTACGATATTTCTCTTATTGTTTCTTTATGAAGTGCAATTTGTGTTATCGGGGTCTTTTCAAATTTACCTTTAATTATAATATTACCTTAATTACTTATCCAAATTTAGTGCCATCTATGAAATGCATTGTTCTATTGTCATTTATACATACTCGTTTTGTCTAAAATAAATTTAATTCATTTCCTTTGTCACCCTTTTCAACTAAAGAAATAAAGAACAATTTTTAATGTGTCTTCATTAAGAAATCTTTATGTAAAGGAGCGTTAAAATTACTTCCTTTTTCTATTTTCATCTTGATCTTATAATGTAAATGTTTTTAACTTTAGACTTATCACTTTGTTTGTGTACGGTATTATATGTTGATTCTGTTTTAATATTAAGAGCGTCTCAAAAGTAGCGAATATTACACATAATATTGTAGATATACTATAACTAGGTATAACTATTTGGTATTTAATTACTCCACAAAAGACGTTTCAGTTACCTATTCTTATTTTCTCAAAACGAAAGCGCAGTAGATAAAAATTATGTGTTCTTAAATTACAGGATTTAACTATGGTGGTGGTGTCTAAAACTAAAGCAAAAGTTATAATTATATTATATTAAGCTGTCTAAGGGATTTTTGTACGAAAACGAAAATAAATTCCCATTTAAAAGTGGTTTAAAAAGTAAATATAGCGTTGATCTAACAACCGCTCGTAAAAGTTTATTGATACAGCAATAAACGGAAATTGAAAATGTCCCGTAAAGGCGACCGAAAATCGAAGCAACTTAACCTTTCCTCTTTATGTACGCGGCTTTATTGATCAAATTTCGTGGGTAGGCGAATTTATTTGCGAAATAGATGTTAAATTGTTGACTGTATGCGAATTGTATGCAGAATGACGACCTGGAAGTAAAATGCTTGTAAGGGATAGCGACCAGTATCGGTAACGATGGGGCTACCAAAAACACATGTTGCAATGGTAAGGGATTAAACAGACAACTTGTTTCGAGTTAACAAGCAATTTATTGATTGTGTAGAAGTTTTATAACTTTGACCGTTGGATCCTCTGAAACTTTTATGTTTGTTCCCTTCCTGCCCCTAGGAAACAGGTGCTTAAGATGAACACGATCTTAGAATATATACGAAGCTCCTTGAACAAATGTTACCTTAGAAAGTAATTAATGAAACACGTAATAAAAACACCCCTTGCTCTAAAATGTTTGTTTATTTATATGTATATTACCTTAGCAATTTAATGATTTTTGAATACGTCCCTTATTTATTTATTTGTTC
This sequence comes from Photinus pyralis, assembly GCF_008802855.1. NCBI lineage: Eukaryota > Metazoa > Arthropoda > Insecta > Coleoptera > Lampyridae > Photinus > Photinus pyralis. Next base: position 12,470,853 of record NW_022170510.1, on the reverse strand, counting down.
AATTTTATTATGTACTAAAAGGCTTGATTTAAACATCTGGAAATAATTGCCTAAGATTTGTAGAATTTTATCTCCGGTCGTAGATAAGAAGTTTTGCTATCGCGGCGTAAGCTAATTAGTTTCAAAGTAAGAAAACACAGGTGCAATTTATTGCATTAATTTGTTAAAGGAGTGGAGTTGAACAGAAGGGGAAAGGTGAATTGTTGTTTTTTTATAAAGAACCAACCTTCCGCAAGGTAAGAAGTATTAGTTATTTCACAAAATTAGTTGTAAGAGTAAAATTTTTACCAGTGCCGGAGAGAATAAAATTTATTTTCTAAGCCGTTATAAATTCAAAATCTAAGATGTTCTTAGAAAATGCATCACACTGTCTAATAATGCCGACTCCAGCTTTCCACCCCCTTCTTTAGCCTTCCGAACTTTTAATGTGTTTGTCAAATAATGTCAAAGAACAGTTTTAAATATAGCATGAATTACTTTGGGCAGTTTTTATTGATTTTCTCAGGCAGATACAATTTTAAAATTGATCAAGCTAAATCTTTGTTAAAGTCGCACGTCACTAAATTATACTGCAAGTCAATTTCAAGTGTCAAGTCTTCAGTGTAGTGCAACTTCAAAAGGCCCGAGATGATACGTCCTTGCTGTCAACCAACTGTAACGATAAAGCCTACTTTACTGCAGGTGACCATAACAAAATTTAATTTAGTTCCCGAGTGCACGAAAAGGACGACGAATAAACTAATATTGTCAGTATAGAGCTTAATGTAAATTACACGGTAAAGTGTAGCTCCTAAAACGCAGTGATATTACCAGGTTCTTTACTGCTTACTTTAAACACCCTCTAAATAATGAATAATTAACTTTGTGGCATTAGTTCATACTGTGAACTTGAGGGCAAAGCGATAGATTCTCATCAAATTCGAAAGGTATTCAGTCGAGAAGTGGGCCAAACTTCTGTTAAAGAAACTTGGTAAGTTGTGAACAGTTCTAATAAAAGTTTTTTACCGCCCAATTGATTTATTGTTAGGTATGTTGTTGGAACGGACTAATTGGTCATGGACCACACTGTTTCATGTTCAATGAAGAATCTATAGAGCGAGAATGTGTCTCTAAGAAATTTAGGATTCATGTAATTGAATTAAATGCTCGAATAGATTATTAACATCTTGTTTGTCTGCCACGAGGTATAGTTTCATTGACAAATAGTGGTTCTGTCCAAGAAAACTCGTAATTTATCGCCTTCCCTTATAGAGTGCAAATTGCAAAGGAATATTGCTGAAAAAGAAAACTAAACAAAAAAAGGGTTCCGTGTAATAAGTTTTCGTCAACCTCGACTTCCCTTGTCAGGATGGTATCCAATGAGCAATGTATAAATTACATGGTACAGTTGGCGGTAATTGTCCATCTCAAAGACCTTTCCTTATTTAATACCCGGAGTGAAACTATAATTGCGTATTTCACTTACTCAATTACAAAAGGATTAAAAGTGTAACACTAGCATTGCGAGTATATTACTTGTAAATATGTAATAAGCAGTTATACCGCATACATTAATGTTAAGTAGGTATCTAAGTTCTGTTATGTTACATTTTATTTTTATAGAGCGCGATATACGTGTCAAGTGTAGCGTTTTCTGGTTTATAAAGATTTGTTATTTTATATCAACTTCCAAGTGTTTGCACCTAAATGCAATTATGTAAATCGAACTCGACAGTTGTACATTCCGCTTCTTTCCTATAGAAAAGAGTTACATTTCATCCATTTTCCAGTAGTGAATTGATAAGTCTAAATAGGTAAAAGTAGTGTACGTATTTATTTTTCACAACCAAATAAAGCTGTTTGATACAAATGAACAACAAAAATTGCAGCGATTAAATAAATTCAAACGCAATGAAATGCATTAATGATCGACATATTAATTAGGAAATATTTCATTCGTAAATCCGTGTATTCAATAATTTACTAATACAATGAATATAATAACGGATAGAGTTATTGGCAGACACGTATGTAGTTTTTTTTGTGTATTTACAGATTGGTCACGTTTAGTTATGTATCCACACTCGCCGCTTATATCGATTATTTTACACAGTATATACATATGGATTTTGTGAAATATGAACCATTTGACAGAGTGTTTTCTCCATTATTTTTTAATTGAACACCATTCGTGATTCAGGTAGTTAATAGAAAAAATGACGTATTACACGACCTATTTTGGTAATTAGATGAAGGTCAAACTCAAAGAGCTAGTGACAAAAAACGTGTTTAATTTCAAAATATACGCCGAAAGCGGTCCAAAATCCCATTTATAAACGGTGACGGGTAGATATTTTTTACCTAACTTCGTTGAATTTACGGAAATCGATACAGAAGCGCATCCCGCCATCTTTCTTTCGGACCATGACAATTGGCGAGCTCCACCGAGTTTCAGACGGTTCTATAATACTTTCGGCCAGCATACGATCTACTTCCTCATTGACTAGAGCTTGCATTCGGGCATTTTGTGGGCACTGGGACCTCCAATGACCAGTTTGGCTACACCTCCAACAAACTGGAACCTTGTCGGACTCTGGACTGGTTGTAGGGGGTGTGAAAGTCCGACAGACACCTGTGCGGTACTGCGAGAAGTCCAATTTTGGCTAGGGTTATTTAATTGCCTGTGAATGGGCTGCGGGAAAACCTACTGTCTTCGGTTTTGAGTGGATACTGGTTTGGTGAATCTAACGGCCCTATCGATACGATTTCGTGCAAAATCGGTACGGTTTACGGAATCGGTACGGGTTGCGAAATCGGTTCGATTACGGTCACGATCTGGTGGCGTGCCACTACTTAAGGGAACGGTGAACCGGGGCGATAGATCCTAATGAGCTTCGCGGCATAGACCTTCATTCCTTGACGGCCTGGGTAAACTGAATTACGGAATGGTAATTGGTACTGCGAAATTACAGTGTTGTGCCAAGTTCGTGAATAATTATGGCAACACAAAAAGTAGTTACCCGGTATACTATACAGGAGGTTTATCTCGTCCAGAAACTCCAGGAAGGAAATCGGATCGGTATTCCCTCCAAAAGTAACATTCCAGTTTCGAGAGAAAATCGCTGAGCGGCGGCAGTGCAATAAATGATCGACGGAAAAATGGGTGACATAATCGGCGGTTGGCTAACGACAACGGTGGCGGAAGAAGTGCTTAACGGGGTGAAAGTTATTGTTGGAAGCAAAGTTAACACAGAAAAGTAAGTTATTTTGATTATTCATAAATTACGATCTTCCAAAATTATTCCTTTTTTGTTAATATTGTTGTGTAACCTACGTCACATAAGTCGTTATTTTGGTGTCGGCACCTTTAACACGGCTGGGCCACCCCGTATGTGGTATAATTTTGTAAGTGCATATCTGGTGGTCTTATGAATAAACACAGAGTTGGTTTGTTTCACTTAAATTTGTATTTCAGTAGGTATATGTTTTTCCTCGTGCTTTTCCTTTTAGAAATTTTGTTAAATGCTTTGTAAATTATTCAATTTGTACAAGGAGATAGAAGTGGACACAATATCTGGTCGAATTTGCGTCTTAAAATATCACTTGGAATTTTGCACGCTTATTTATTAAAAAAACTCTCACTTAACAGTTTCATAATAGGGGATTACTTTTATTTACAATGTGAAATAAATAGCGGTAGGTAAAAATGGTTAGATTTATTATGTTGTTGAAATATTCAAATTACTAACTCGTGCTTATTATCTTAGTGTAAAAGTAAGAGTGTAAGAGTAATAATAATGTTTATTGAGCAAAAACAGTAATTAACATTTAAAAAAACGTAATTAACAAAATTAATAAACGACAAGTGAACTTCTAAACGGAACAAAACAATAAAATAATAATGTTGTACAGCTCAAAAGGTAATGAATTCGGCCTAAAGAAACAAAATGATACAAAAAACAGTTGTCTTGCTAAATTAAATACAATTCTGTAAGAAAAAGCTCTTAGTAGATCTAACAAACTGAGGATAGTTCTTGTGCAATGCATCTAACCTTAAATTTAACAACGATGATGCAACATATGTGAAGCAGCCCTGGAATTTTGAAGTTTTATATCTAGACATTGTAAAATAATAATAATGGTTTTTATTGATTAGGAAAAAAGAATTCGTTCTTAAATTTACACAATGTACAACCGATCTTCTTATCAATAGGTGATATAAAGGTGAAAGCATTATCATATACTTGATTTTTAACTCATTAAGTCGGTGATAATACGGAGTGACGTGAGGGGAATATTGCAAATGTATCTCATGCACGCATTTTGAGTTTTTTGCAACCTTGCAATTTATTGTAATATTGTGAATTAGCAAAAGTTCAGCAAACGTAATAAACCCATCGATATAAATCAATTTAAGAAGGGTCCGTTCGCAAACGAAAATAAGAGAATCTCTTAAACTTTGAAAAATGCTGAAGAGGTTAAGAAGTGCGCAAACCTTATAAAAGAGATTAACTTAATTTTCGAACGTTAAGCAAATAAGGAACGTGGAAGTAATTAAATTCCTGCTACTTTTTAATTAAGTTTCCGCCTTGCATTTCGGTTTTATTTTTTTTATAATTATCGCGAAAAGTACACAATTATTAAATTTCCTTTTTTATGTGGCTTAGTAAGGAGAGAAAATTAGCATTCTAATGTACCGATACTCTACCTGAAAACCGCAGTATAAAGCATTTCAATCTGTGATGTAACGATGTTTAATTGCACGAGCACATGTCATTGCACATTTTCTCATGTGGATAGCTAGGTACACGTGTATTACCTGTCACGTGTTTGCGTTACCGATTAGGTACATGCAGGGGTTGCAGCGAATTCGTTATCCACCACTTTGGCGCTTACTATAAGGGTAGCATTTGAAGCCTAATAATTGTGAAAAGTACTTACTACTACAATTTGTTTTTTTTATATTTAGAATACGAGACGCAATGTCGATCATATTATTTAATTTTGTTTTGTATCAGGATTGCTAGTTGTTAATTTTGTTTAAATAATCGCTTTGTTTATTGTAATTGTAATCTCCGGTGGGTTGAGTTCCAATTCCAAGATAAGCACGTTTTCTGCCAGTATTGAAGCTTTTTGCAGTTCTGCCAGTTATAAAATTTTGTAGAAGAAAGTCTAGTCGTGTTAAGCTCAAGTGTATGTTATCATACACGAAGAAAAGTGAATTTTACAAGTCAAGTTAAGCGAAAGCGTGTTTTATGTTTACGAAAGGGGTTCCCAATACCCCTCACAAGAAGTTTTGTCTACCATCAAAGGGCGAATACTATAATTGTAATTACGACGAAGTCAGTGTTGTCTAAATCGAGCTTTAAGTGAAGCCCAAGTAGTTTGTGTTAGTGCATCTGTTTGTTGAAAAGCGCAATTATGACCGTGTTTGGAAAAGCACTCTAAAAAATATAAAAATTTGATCATATAGTCGTTGAAATATATATAGTTGTCACATTTTGAATTTTGAACTTGATCTGAAATACGTGAATAAATAAATTTCCATTTATAAATGGCAGTTTACATTATGTGATTTTCCATATGATTTTCCGTTTTGTTATTTGGAGGTTTTCTGTTTACATTATACGGTTTGCTACCTACAATTACAAATAAGTGTGATCGGACCCGATAACATGACAACTCGCAAGAGAAATCGTAAGTAAAATCACATAACGTAAAATGCACTTTAGAAATTAGTCATTTCATTTAATTTGAATACAGTCCATATTCAAACAGACAGGATGATAAGGATTATTATTTAATTCGTTTAAATTGATATAAAATTAAGTAAAATTTAAAAAAATGGTACTTAGCACTGCAACCAATTTATATACGTAGGTACATGCAACAAAAAGGAAGAGATGTTAAGAAAAAAGGAAATATCTGACTAACAATCCTACATAACGTTGTCATTTTATTAACAATGAAGAATTGTTTGTTTAACGTGACATTCATTTTCAGTGCATGTAATAATCGCACAAACTTAAATTGATCATTTACATAAATCTGTCATAGATTATTGTTAAAGAATGAGAATGCGTTCAACCTATATGGGCACTCGCATATTACATTTATTGCAATTTACGTGTGCTTGCACGGATTCTAACGAGTATGTATAGGTACTTGTTAGTAAATTATTAACATAGACAATAAAATCACTCATTTATATGTAAATTCGAAACAACCAAAAGTAGACGATTAATTGAGAAGCATTTAAAACTTCTCAATCAATCAATCATTTTATTTTTTTTATTTTTTCTTTTTGTATGGTGCAAAGTTAATTATATCACAGATTTAAATATACTATTGGCGAGGTTTAACACCTTTACCACATTTCGCAAGTGAACAATTACTGTAACGTAAATTTAATTACATGGTCTTAGTTATTTACAATTAACTAATAATAAGTCTTAAAATGGATTAATTTATAACTGTAATTATTATTTATCACTTAAATAACACAAGCGCATCGAAGTTGGAACTGACTCGAAACACAATTCAATTTGCTTATATAGCAAATAACATTTTTTCTAGAATGCCCTCGAGTGCTCAAGGACGCTTCAGAATGTTCTAGAACAACCACGTCATATTCCCATGATAAATTGCGCCGTATCCGCCTTCGTCCTTTATCCCCGATGACTAATCATTCATGGCGCTTCGTTTTCTAGCGAGATTTCTGGAATATTCGCTTCATTACAATAGCGCTATTGCCAGCATTCTAAAAGTTGGCGACTTGTCTATTCTAGAAAAGCTAAATAATTGAAAATTATTATGAAATTAGCCCATAAAATGGTTTCGTTAATCCTTTGCAGCACTCCCTATTACTCTTCCCAGTACACGCCTATAAATCTCACTGACTTTTATGATGGAAATTCTTCATCGGCTATTAAAGCACGTTAACGAATTTCTTTTGGAATATTATGAACTTCAACCATTTTAAGACACGTTTGCAAATATTAGGGAAACAAATCACACCGTTGCCATAGATTTGATTCATCAAATACAATTAAAAATTTCCGCAAGACATTTTCATTGTTTAAGTGGACAATAAAACGTTGTCTGCACCGCGGACATAATTCTGTAGAACTATATGGAGCTAATCACAATTTCTTTTGAGTTTTTGTAGTAGCATTCGTTGTATTTTGTAGTGTATTATCACTAGCTCATCCAGTACTCCTTTTTACAAAGAATATGGACATTTGAAACGCTTTATTTATAAATTGGAATACATTAAGAACACGGGGCGCATTTTTATTGTACCGCAGAATAAAAATTCAAATGGAATTCGGTACACGTACCTGAAATACGCGGCGAAATACCGGTACGTGAAGGAATACCAAACGCAAATACAAAAATTACACCCACAGCATAACGCAGCGTCCTTACCGTAAAAGTTTTATGGCCTCTATTATCCCTAAATAAATAATTAATGTTGTCATTTTAAAGGGACAACAACACACGCGTTAAATTGCCGTCAGTTCAAGTGGAAAATATTACTCTTTTTGATGTGGGGCAGTATGCTTACTGTCACGTTTCGTTAGATAGGGCCCCGCACCTATCACTGTTGGCCATATTAATGCGGAAATTTGAAAAATTACTGCAGATAGTGAAAGCGTGTTCTAAAGTAAAATGTGGGCATTGCTGGGAAGGGCAAGAGGCAAGAGTCAAAAGTCATCGTTATTACAGTGGAAGATTTTTCTATGTATCTATTAGTTATTCATGTTTTATCTGTTCCTCCATTATCAATCGTACCTGCTAAACACAAACCAGGATCGTTACACACAACACATATTTTGGGGATACGAAATACAGTGTAATTTTACTCCACTAATTTAAGCACGTATTTCAAATCAGCCCTTGTATTATAAGTTATTTTTGTATCCACAGCATAATCGAAACATGGTAAATTTTGTGTTTGGATATACAAACAAACAAAAACAGTTAGATATGTGTCAAGGAACAGCAAATAGGAGGAATTTTCAATTAATTATAGTAAGCAATAAAAAAGCTACACAACTTCAAAACTTTATTCTTCAATAAAAAAGAAATTCAAGACTTTCTTTATGCAACCATTGCAATGCAAGGTTTTATTGTTCACTTAATCCATGAAAATTTCTTGCGGCAATTTTAAATTGTATGTTATGAGCAAGGCAGTGATTTTATGCAAATGCATGTTTTAAATTAATAATATGCCATGTGTGTGCTTTTGGATCTGGGCTGATCAACTTGAATAGAGTTCAAATAACCCAATTAATTTTTGCATATTTTGCATATTTCAGTGCCCTCGTGCATAAAATATTATCAAGAGCATATTCAAGCATTTTTGATCCCTGTGTAGTTATTTCTAAAGAATTTTTGTTTCTGGCCTATTATAAAATTGCAAAACAAGAAACTTTTGCGCTTCCCTGTTCAAAAGTCGAAGCCACGGGTTTTGTGTATCTTAGTGAGTCATAATTTCCGACGATTGCATAAAAAAGCTTGCAGTTTTTACGTCTGCGTTTGTAGTCGCTGCCGTAATTATTAGTTTTTCTTTGGAGCTTTACGAAGCAGTACCTACTTAGTAGCATTTTCCTTCTCGTTCTTATCAAAGGGTAGTAAGTTGAAATTAATCAGTTTTTAGTTATATTTTGTGCATTGTTTTTTAAAAAATACTATGGAGTTGTTCCAACCTGTTGTTTTAAATACCAAAATTTGTGGAAAAATTGTGCATTTTTAAAGAACATGATGCATATTTGGTGCATAATTATCACTAATTTTGTGCATATATATGCGCATATTTCTACATGTTGAAGTGCATATTATTCCTTGCCTTGGTTATGAGTTAAAACTCTGAGTGCATTGCGCTGGAGGACGTAAATTAGGTTTTTTGAGAGTCAAAATTGTTAAAGTGTTAAAAATTTGGGTACGGGCTCCATAAAGGCTCAAATGTAAAAAGGTTAGGGTGGGGGAAACGAGAGCAGATTTGAAATGCGACAGCACTTTTGACATCTCCGTTAGTTTGGAACTGAATTGCATGAAATTCAATATGAGCATAGCTCTAGGCATATAATACGCAATGCAGTAATCGATTCAACATTCACAGTGTCCTTTTCGTATATCGACCATTTATGAACCGAATTGCAAAATTTTTTAATTACTAAGGTACATGTACCTAAATGAGACTTTATATGTAAATGAATATAGGTAAGTAAAACTGACTTTTTTATTTATAAAAGCATTTAAATGAAATTTAATACATAGGTACGTACTTCGAATAAAAGATATAACACCAGGTTCAAGATTTGACTTTGGGCATGCTAAAGCCTAACACAGTGTTTCCCAAATGTCTCCAAATTGCGGACCCCCAAAATTAGACACTAGTATCATGAGGACCCCCAGAAACAGTTTCAATAAAAAATAAAGCAACTATTGCGTTTTTTAAATACGTAATTTGTAAATAATAATTAATAGAAAACTTATGAATAATAAAAAGTAAAAGAAAATACAATGAATACATTATAAAACTTACAGATTTAACAGTTTCAGATTTTAATGAGAAGAATGGAACACTGGTTTTTCCTGCCTATTTTTTTGTAAATCAGGACTAATATTTGAAATTTTTAACCTTATATCTGACGCAACATCCAGTCGATTTCTTTGTTTTGATTTTAAAAGGACGTATACAGAGAAAGCCTGTTCACATAAATACGTCGTGCAAAAAGGAATTAAATGTTTCATATCCTTTTCGGAGAGCTCGTTGTAATCAGAATTACCTTTAATCCAAAACTGAATTAAATCGTTGTCGTTAAAAATATCTTTTTTAGAACTGCTACAAGACAGGCTGACGAGCTGATCTTGTTGTTTTCTGTAAGACTAGCGTTTTGTTCAATTCTGGAGGTAGCGAACGGATTTCTAATCCAGCAGTTTTCATTATTTGGCGCCGGAACCTCTTGTGGCAAAATTTCTTCGGATTTCAAAAACGAATCTAAAGGCGGAAATGTAGGTACTTAAAGATGATTGTTCCACACGGTTGGCCGACATTTTTGTATGGTGGCTTCTATTTTTCTTCAGTTTTAAAAACATCTATACTTTTACCCTGTAATTGTAGATTCAGTCCATTTAAAATAGCAAAAATATCGTGGGTTCGGACGGTTCGCGGACCCCCGAAAAACAGGCCGCGGACCCCCGGCACTATTTGGGAAACACTGGCCTAACACATTACACATAGTGTAACGTTATTAGGTCTATTGTCAGATGTCGCGCTATTACAAGTTTGGGATCAAATTAAATATTTGAAATTTGGTCAATTTTTGTTATCAAAAACGCTCATACTCATTCGTACGCTTTGTGCGGATAAACATAATCTAAGTGATTGATTTGGAATTTATGTAATTGCGTATTAAGAAATCTTAATTATAACGAATTGGAGAATTAATGGATATTGGAGATACCTATCAATGGAAAACTTTTTTTCGAAAAAATGGTCATTGAATCGTAAACTTTACCATATTTTCAATTTTAAACTATTTTGTTACCGATTTGGAGCCCTTGAAAACAAAGAAAAAAGTTGAGAAGTCCGTTTTTTGCTCAATAGGTCATTCTTACTATTCGACTAAACCGTTTTTAATTTAAAAAGCGTGAATTGTATTTTAAAATTTAAAAATATCAAGATTGATTTAAAAAAATATCATGTTCATATTTCAAATTGTTAATTGAATATTCGAAAAACATTTCATTTTGTAGTTAAATAAACAATTAATTAATAAGTGTCGTTTGTATTTTAAAGTCTATTCATTGAATATTTTAAAGCGTTCCATTTGTAGTTTAAAATTATCATGAATTTTTAAAGGGAATGTCATCTTATAGTTTACAAGAAATATTTTGCAGAAAAAATAAGAAAAAATCAAGTGGTAATCCATGGTTGTATATAAAAATGATTGTTGATTTTTATTAGCAACATCTCTTTTCCCTGTTATCAGTATTGTTTACAGCTCTTCAAGGTCACAAACGCATCGTTATTGAATTATAAATTCAAAATGACGTTTAGCGATAATATGTGCAATGTGCAGGTTCTATTCGTTGGGGATAAGGTTGTGACAAAACTAACTCCGTATGCGTCGCGTATAGGGTTTATTTTGACAACTTGAATGAAGCAGATGTATGTGATGCATTTATGCCGGAGTGGTTGACGAGGCAAAACAAATAAAGAAAGGGAGCAATAAAAAAACAACTCCAGAGACAGGGAAGGATTGTTTTGATGTGCCATAGAGGAACGAGCTGGACCGCGATTGCAATGACACTGGGAATAAAATTTCAAACGGCACATAAATGATGGAATAAGATTCGGGAAGAGTGAAGATGCGTGAAAAAAGGAGTAAGAGCCCTGTTGTTTCATTTCATTCATATACATATTAGAAAAAATGTTAATCAATTAATTGTGTATTTATTCGAATCCGAGGTGCGACCCATATAGTGTTTTCATGTCCGATTTTTCTATTGGTGCTTAAGATTTATTTCAAGTGTTAATAAAAAATTGTAACTAAATTCTTTGGAATTTTCGGATGATCGAGACCACCGAGTTAGTCAATTTGGGATTTTCCTTAAAGCAGATACCGAAAGTGTCTGAGGAGAGATTATAAAAGTTATATTTTTTAAAATTTTGATTATTTCGCATCTGAACTAAGTTTTGTTATTCGTGTAAATTTGTTTATTTAAATTGTAAGATGTGGAAAAAATGCGTTGTTTAAAATTAAGGAACATCTGGTCGAATGCTTTTAAGTGCTATGTGGTCGTTTCGCGGTAAGGAATGTTATTGCGGACGTAAGTTAATCGATTTCAAGACGCACGTGTGTTGGACGCTGATAACAAAGGATACAAGCGCACGATTTCTTCTGTGCGTAATTTTGTTATGGAAGAGGGGACATCTCAAGTGTTCCTTATAGGCGCGATATTTGAAAGAGTTTAATGCGGTTTGTCCGTTTACAGAAGTTACGTCGATTTGAAGTGCACCACGAGACCTTTTAAAAAAATTATCAAAGTCCTCGTGTGAGATCGAAGGGACTTCAGCGCATTTTTGTGTGGCAGATCAGTATTCTATTAGCCACTTTTGATTCAACCATGAATAAAAGATCTTGTCGGAGGATACCACATTCCCTTTGACGGTACCCACTTCCGATGTCCCGTTCACCCGCAATTCGCGTTTGAAGATTTTTCTCCACCATCAGTTAGATCTTGTCGGAGGCTACCCAATTTCCTTTTTCGGTGCATATTTATATTACACCCACATTTTGGTGGATCTCGCTAAAAACCTTCCACAAGATAGTACTTAATTTTTGGGGGCACTTCTCATTGCTCGAGCTTCTATTGGCGACACGAGAAAGAGAGACAGCGATTCGAGATTTACGAAACGTTAAAACGCGTGACAGAATTCGCAACGGAAGGTAAAAGGTGCCCGAAGTTGACTACCTCTCGAAGACGCGCGCGCGCGCCTTGCAAAAGGTCGTTAATTTCGCCCCTAGGCCAAAAATCAAAATTCCGACACGCAGGAGTTGTGCGCGTTTACAACATCTTTCCGACGACACCAATTTGAAAAGAATCGGACCAAAACTGTAGTAGAAGATAGGAAAAAACTGAAAAACGTTCACGTTAGTATACTACGCTCGAGAACGAGGCCCAGATGTCGCTAACCCCACATCATGTAGCCCTATCCCCAAGGTTTACAAATTGCACGGCCTTGTATATACACGTACACCCGTTGCCTTTCTACAAGAGTTCTTCTACGCGCCCACATTTGCTGCCAGCCAGCCGGCCATCCAGCCAACCAGCCAGAGTGAGATTAAAAGCTACTACAAATAAATTTGCAAATGCGCTAAAAAGGTTCTTTTGTACATAAAAGTTAAATTCGACTACAAAAAATAATGTCATTCTGTTCAGCTGGCCACTTTGTTTTCTTATCGTGTGTGCCAGAAGAAGATGGAATACAGAAACCATCAGCGGTTGTGTGTGAGTTAAGTGCGCAATTTATCGCAACCATTGTTTTGACCAGATTATGGATTATTTAAAAAAGAATTGTAAATAATTTTAAGTTCCTTCTCGTTAATTTGTGATCCAATACCTCTGAGTGTGGGGTAAATGTAATGAGCCCTCTTTATTTCCTATTTTTCTTTATATTCCGTAGTATGTGTTTCGGAATAATTTTGTTTTGTAATTTGTTTATTTTAATCCATTGTGCGATCCAGATAGGGTTCTCATTTTAAGATTTTTCTATTTATATTTATCTCAAGTCTTAAACAAAATGGGTCTAAATGATTCATTCGGGAGTTGGTCGAGGCTACTGAGTCTACTAAATTATTAATTTCGAGTCACTATTAGGATTTTGCTTTGAGCAGGTGATATGTGGCCATATGGGCGATGTAGTCGCCCGCACGACATTGCCCACAGAAGTATGTAACCGTAAATTTATCTTAGGAGATAAGGAAAAGGGTTGTTTAACTCTTTCGATGTGTTCTTTTAGGGGTTTAGTCCTCCGTGCATACGATTTAAATATTAGTATATTGCCATATGAAATACCTTCAGTTTAACAATTCCGCAGCCGCACCTCTATGGTCGTTCGGGTATCTTTGGAATGTTTAGAGGCTGTGTTTTCTGCTATTTTCACGATGGTGGGACAGCTTAAGTGTCTTTACAGAGAATGCTGATTTTATCCCCAATAAATAGATTTAATTTCTGTTAATGCGCAGTTTAGTTAATAGCAAAAAAACCCTATGCAACCCTACTCATTTATGGGACGTTTGAGAATGTTTCCTTGCTGGCGCCGTAATATTACACCTTTTTTTAGAGAAAAGTCAATATTTAGGCATTGCTTTTTCTTACTTAATTTTCCCGTAACGTACATAATGGCAAATCATAAAAATGGTTAAATGTGTGCCTTTATTTTACTATTCAGGCGGTTTATTTTAACTGAACTGAACTATACGATAATTCAGTTAGGTACTTCTGTTCATATGTTCACTTCATGAAAGAATTTAGGAGAGCAAGGTTTGCGTAGAACTTTTTGATTCAATAAAGCTCTCCGGAAAGGGAAATTTAGATCTTAATGTCATACTTCGTGCTCACTGCGTGTAGTAATAATCTATTTTATGGTTATGCCATATTTTCTTTCTATAAGTAAACAACGCTATAACCAACGAAGCATAATGATCATAATAAATTCATTAGAAAAGGTTATTACACCCTTTATACTGATTTCAAAGGAATGTATCCAAATTTATGCGTACTAAACTGTAAACCACTAAAATATTTGTCAGTAACTATTTTCCATATATGACAAAATGTTTAAGGAGAACTTAGTTATGCGAATATGGCAATGATGAATCTTATTTTCGCAAGGGCGTCAATGTCAACGGTAAATCGCAGGCGTCTAAACTAAACCGTTATAATTTTTTTGTTTGTTTTGATATACCGAACATTGTTCGATGTGGAACATAATTTACGTAACATCGAAAAATTCGCTCGTAAATAATAATCGGTGTCATTGGGCGTTACCGAAGCTCGTTTCTACCTTCGCATAGAAACGAAATATAAAAATGAAAACCTACTTTACTTGTAAAACTACCGTAAGCATTACATCACGACAACTAATCTATGTTATAGCTCTCCAAGCTCGAAAAGAATCCGTGTAAATTATAGTAACGACCTACACTATCGGAATTATAATACTGGAACAAAAATAGACAATATAATTTCCATTTACAGCAGAACCAAATTGAGTTGGTAGTTAAAGTATACGACGTTAATATTTTAAGCCAAATCTCTACTATTAAATTGAAAAGAAAAATACAGCTTGCTCGTCCGTTAACCATGCCAACGGATTTTTGGGCTATATGTGTAGAATGTGGGAAACGTTATTAGGGCGTATAGAAATAGTAACTTGAGCTATTGTGTAATTGAGACCTAATCATTAATAGATGTCGAGATATAATTACAGTGTAGAGAATATCAAACCCTAGAGTCTACACCAATCAGGTGGTGTTTACATAGATCATCAGTTCAGAAATTTTTATG